>NC_141765.1:83576703-83727745 GCF_982258835.1 Parasteatoda tepidariorum
AGTAAATAGTTTTGTTAAGATATTTCTTCTCTTTTTTAGGGTACAAGTAGCCATTGAAACTGTGAAATAATTTTAAGTGATTTGTGCTATAATTTTTACAGCATCTATATTTTACTATGTAGATTAAAATTACAATACGTTTAATTTAAATCGATAAACTTTTTTGCTATGACGTTTTAGTATTATATAATCTGTATTTTACTAAAATAGTATGTATGGAAAACAAAATACCTTGTCTTCACAGCATCAGGTTCGATTTTAAGATAACTGATTAAAAAGAAGGGGGAAAAAAAGCATATTTACACTGATATTGTCATAATAAAATCCGACTTTTTCAAAAAGTTTGGTATATTTTTTTTTATTCAATACCAAAAGGGTAAGAAATAGTGCGTATTTATTTATTTAGCGAACCTTGACCAAGTATTTGAGTTATTTTAATTAGGAAACTAATATTGGCAATTTTTCTGCTTTTGCCGCATGGTACGTGGCGTCGCGTGTGTGATGACGTCAATAAGAGTATAATTCCCTGCTCCTTCATTGGCAAGGAATTATTTTAAAATTTAGAAGTTTAGTTATTTTGATTTTTTAACATATTTAGGTATATGCGGAATTTCAAATTTTCCTTCAGGTTGAATTTTATTTTTCAAGAGTATTGCCTAACAGGTAAAAATTTAAAAAAAAGTCAATTAACAACCATTAAAATTTTTCCAATTGAGTTCCTATTTTGTTTTTAATTTGAATAGTTTTTAATATCATTTCTATATGTTGCATTTAATAATTCAAACCAAGAATAATTAAATGAAAAAATAAGTCAAAATAACGATTTTTTCGAATGAATTCCAAAACCTTATAGAATACTGAATTGAATCGAGTGTATTAATACTTCAGTAATTTCTCTAACTGGAGTAAAATATGAGTTCAACAAACTTTTAATTGTTCAATTTTCTTGACGTTTAACATGTATCAGTTTATTTCGATGGCTGCCGTGATGACTAAAGAATGAATTTCCATTAAAAAGTCGACTTTTTTTAACATTTTAAGAACAGCTGTCTTAGTTCTTTGAAAACATTATGTAGGCCTTCTAAAAAATTTTTTTTTTAAATATAAATATTGTAATTTTAGTGCTTAATAATATGTTTCAATTTTTTGTACTATGTATTAGATTTGTACGTTGTTTTACTTACAATTTTTTTGGCAGGTTAAGTTAAAATTTTACTGACATAATTAAATGGATCCTTATCTTTGTGCACTGTTTTTAAGTATTTAACTTCAGCTTTTTTTGTATGTCTTATTATTTCGCGTTTACTACTACAATTTTCTCTTTGTTTACAGAAATGGCAATTTTCCAATATTTAATATATCGTTTATATAAGTAATTGCTAGATTTAGTATTTTATAGGGACCCTTTTTAAGCTGCAATAAGTCAATTTATAATTTATGTTCAGTTGTAATTAATGTTTGATATAGTATATCCCTTATCTAACTAAGCTTGATTACTTGTAATAAAGCTACAAAATAAAGTGATTGCCAAATAATTATTGCCTATTATGTTCATGCAAGTTAAAAAAACGACTTTTATCACGCCATCAGAAATTTAACTCCTACTTCGATAAAATTAAGATGCTGATTTTAGGATATGTTACTTCAAGAATATATTAAAGAGTAAAAATATTCTTGTTTTCAATACCTTATTTCATGTTTTAGGGGTAAAGGAAGAAACACACACGCAATACATTTTAATTAAATTCACAAGAATCAGAAGATCAAATATATAGTATAAATAATAATAATAAAAATATAAGTATAAACAAAATATAAAGTATAAACAAAAATTTTAATAAGTTATCTTGGCTGCCTTTACAGACTTCGGTCTTTATATGCACGAAAGTTGTTCACGTTTAACCTCATAGTTAATGATCCTTTTTCAATGAAAGTTTCGCAATCAAATCTCTCCGGTGAAGTGAATTGAATGTTCACACTTTCAGTTTCATGAAAATTTTAAATTGAATTGTTCTTAGATAAATAGAAATAACGCAACGACAAAGGTGGCATACGTAGAATTATAGCAAACCATAATCTTCTGAATACTTCTGCGACTTATCGATTTCAGCAATCACTGTTACAAGTCTATTCCGTTTAAGATCCTGTAATGAAAATACACTATATTACCTCTTTGTAACATGCTCTTACAATTCATAATGTTTGCAAAAACCATTATTTCTTATTTATAGAGTAGAGAGAGGAAAAGAGAACTTCAGAAAAGTGAAGCCATACTTGAGACCACCATACTGTGTGGTGCAAGGCCATGGTCAAATGCTTTCCCTCTACCTTAACGGAATAAAGGTACTTTTAATCGTAATTGTACCATTAAGCATTTCAAAATTTTATTAGCAAGTGTAGGGGAGAGTGGGGTCAATTGTAACAGGGTACGATTGTAACAGAGCAAAAATTTCGAGTGTCGGGTTCTAGATTTGGTTCCTAGGTGGCGCACAAGGTGTATTTAATAAATCTACATGTACACCCCTGATGGCAACCATTTTTATGTACTTTTGAAAGAGTTACATCACAAAAGATATTTTCACGCCACGCAAGTACTTTTTTTGGTATTAGAATATTATATTGTAACAAAGTAATTTTGTTTAAACAAATAAAAATTAGTAACCGAATATGTAAGTGGACACTTTAATTAACATTTCAATAAAAAAAAAGATTAGTTTCGCTAATTAACTAGCATTGTTTTTAACAAATGAAGCTGAAATGGCGTCTTGGGGACAATTGTAACAATAAGTAAAGGGACGATTGTAACAGCTGAAAATAAATAATCTTATGTTTACAAACCATTACTTAACTCTTTAAGAACCACCAATAGTTTCCTATATCATTTATATTATGTTGAATGTGCATTATTTTATTTGTCACCTTTCACAGCATAAATTAAAATTTTTAACCCCTTAAAGTTAAAAGTTTAACCCTTTAGGTTTCTGCTCATTATTATTTTTACTCCTAAAATATCACTACTATTTTGATCAATAAAAAAATATATCACAACTATGATAATATGTATAATTAACTATGTTTTAGTTGAATTTATGAACTGTTACAATTGACCCCGTAAGTGGGGACAATTGTAACAACTGCACGACTGTCAAAAATTGTTAATAACTAATATAATAATATTTAAAATCAGGTATTTATTTTTTTTCTAGTAGAGGATAGTCTACTTTACTCGTCTGTCAATTAATACTAATAATATATTGGATTTTTTGTTAGTTAAAAATAGTTAAGTAAAAAATGTTACAATTGACCCCACTCTCCCCTACTCGAAATTTTTTTTAATTCTTAACTGCAACATTAGTTTAATAATGATCTGTTTGAAAACCATTTACTAAATTATATAAAAACAATTAAACATGAATATGAAATGTATAACAAATCATTATCGAAAAACTTTTACTGTTAAACCATCAGTTTGAAATGTTTTTTTTAAAAAAAACTAAAACAATTCTTTTTAAAAAGATGTAAATTTGTAATTTATTTTTGTCTGGTTAAATGTAGTGATTGTTGCTATGAGCATAATTACGCTTGTTCAAAAGACTAACAATTTTTGTATGTTTAACTAATTATTCACTAAATTTAATTCAATATATTCTTTCATAATACCTTAAAGTGACTTAATTTGTGAAATCTAAAAATTATTCCCCTAACTGAACTCTAATCTCAGGTATCCACAATTTTTTTTAAAAGTTGGCAGATGCAATATAGATTATTCTCTCATACTTTGATGTTTGTGTTCATTAATTAAATTCTTTATTATTTCAATGACATCGACTCTCTACGATAAGAAAAAAAATGACTGATTCCTTCACAGGCATATAAAAGGGCGTGAAAAAAGATTCTATATAACCAAACATCACAAGTTTAAGTCTAACATTGTACATTTAATTTATTGTTTAATTATTCAGTTTAGATGTCAATGCTGATTCTCTTTTTATTTATATCAATAGATATCAACATTTGAAATAAAGAAATCTTTATACACGATTTTTCTTTTCAATCCTTATTTACTTTAACATATGAATGAGTAACGATATAGTTTTTCTTTTGTTTCATATGCGTTATTTTTACATGTTTGCTTTTCTTATGCGTTACTTTTAAGCGCTTAATACTATGCGTTATTTATAATTTTCTTATGCGTCAATTTAGTTAGTTTTCTTATATTGCACATTAAACTTAATTTTGCGAGTTATTATGTTTACTTTTCTTTGTGGTGAGACTTCTACGCGTTTAATTTTTTATGTGTTACTTTTACAAACTTATTACATGCATTACATTTTACATTCTACTTTTTTGTTGTTGATTTTTTCTTATAAATTAATTTTTACTTTTTTTATGCCTTACTTTTCCACTTTTACTTCCTTTTTATTTTAAGCGTAAATATGTATTACGCTTTACTTTTCTTTCAGCGTTAGACGACAGTGTTTTAGTTACAGACAATGTAAACTTTACTTTTTTACGCGTTATATATTATTTTTTACCTATTATACGCTTTTAACTTGACTTTTTTTTTCTCTGTAGGTTACTTTTACTTGTTTATTTCTCTTATCTGTTGCTTTTACTTTTTTCCGTTTTTCTACTCTATTCTTTAATAAATAGTTTACGCTTTCCATTACTCTGCATATTTCCAGTTACTTCTCTCAATGCGTTATAATTTTACCCATGATTCCCGCGTTTACCTTACAAAATATTTATATATATTTCTTTGCTTTACTTCTAGTGTATGCTTTTCTTAAGCGTTTATTTTATATTATATAGTTGCTTTCATGCGTTACTAAATTGACCGCGTTTTCAATTGCACGTTATTTTTAATTTCTTGTATTTTTTATGCCTTCGTTTTCTTTATGCGTTTGCTATTCGTTTAATCTTCCTATGCATTACTTTTTAGCTTCATATTTTTCTAAGTGTTCCTTTTAATAACCGTTAAATTTGCATGCCTTAGGCGGTGTTTTTGTGCATTTATTTTCCTCATGCGTTTTTTCCACGTTTCTCTACTTCTTTCTTTACTCTATATTTCATCTCACTTTTCTTAACCTTTTGTGAGCTAAGCATTGATTTCCTTAAGCATGACTTTAACGCGTTTATTTTAATTATACGTAATTTTTACTCGAATGCGTTTCTCATTGCTTACAAATTCTTTCTAAATAACGCATTACTTTTCTGATTGCATTACTTCAGTGTAACTTTTTTATGCTTTTATTTGCAAACTTCTCATGTTAACTTTCACACGTTACTTTTTTAATGCGTTACTTTTCGCGTTTACTGCTTTTATTTATACTCAATGTTAAATTAACGCGTTCATTTTACTATGCATTACTTTTATCTCAACACTTATATCATATTTTACGCGTTATATCATATTATGCGCTGTTTACTTTAGTATTGTTTACTTTTCATTACATGTTATATTTACGCTTCTACTTGTCTCGTGTGGCACATTAATTTTTACGCATTACTTTTACGCGTAGATATATATATATTTATGTCCTATTTTTCTTGCTTTACATTTATGCTTTTTAAGTTCTTTTTATGCGTTTACTTCCTTAATGCGTTACTTTTACTTTTCTAATGTCTTTTTCTCATTAAATGCAATCTAATTTACTCGATAGATTTATTTTTAGTTTTAGTATCCTTAAAGAGTTTATTCTTCTAATGCGTTACTTTTACTTATCCTATGCGTCATGTTTACGCGTTTCATTTTGTAAGGCAATTCTTTCACGCGTTATTTTCTCTTATGTGTTATTTTTACTTACATGCGTTGCTCTATTCTTTACTCCAGATTTTACAATATATTTTACGCGTCATTTTTCTCTTTGAGTTCATTTTACGCATTACATTTACTTTATATTTTACGAGTTTTTTTTTAGGTGGTACTCTTCTTATGCATGCATAAACTTTATTTTTTACACTTATTATTTTTTTTAATCTTTATCTTTAGACTCAACTTTTAATTCTTATACGCTTCAAACTTAGTTTACTTAACATATCTACTTTGTACTTTAATTTACACTACTATTCATATCCACTTTACACCCATTTTACAATTCATTACGCTTTTTTCCTAGACCAGACTAAATTTAGATTAAATGAAGATCTAATTTTAACTTTATATTATGTTTTACATCACACTTTGCGCTTCGTTTGCAAAACGCTTCTTTTTCAAAATTTACCTCAAACTATACGCTTTACTTTATACGATATTGTATTCTATTAACTTTTTATACTTTATACTTCACTCAATCTTTTTACTATATTTTATAGGTTACACTTACATTTTAAGCCTTACATTATTTTATATTATGCTATTATTAACATTATTATTTTATATCTCTTTACACGTTTTATAATATTTACAGTATGATTACATTATTTTATACTGCTTTACGTTATTCTATAATTTACTTTATTAACGTTTATTCCATATTTTACTTTATTTATCGCTTTGCTTTACACTTTCCTATCCTATATACTTCACGCTATCTGACCCTTTATTTGCTTCGCGCTTTTAAACATGCTTTATATTTTTCGCTATATTTTATTCATTACGTTACTTTATATTATGTTTAACTTTTTTATATACTTTGCATTTTATACTTTTCGCTTTACTTTACTCATGTTTTACTTTATACTTCATATTTTCTCTTTTACTTTGCCCGGTACATTACTCTTTACTACTCTTTTCATTATAATTTCTACTTTTTAATTTATTCGTTTATTTTTACTTAAAATGTTTAGAAAGAAAAGAGTAAAATGTTTAGTAAAGAAAAAGTGTCCATACTTTATATTTTAAGCATTACTAATATATGCAATTCTTATTTTACTCTTTATATTAAATTTTACTTTATTTTACTTAAATTTGATTTGCGCACGATTAATATCGGGATGATTCAGTAAAACATTTATGCCTTAAATTCACTAATTTATTATTTTTTTAATGAAAATTAGATCTTAATCGAGGATACGACAAAGAAAATTCTACTTAGTTGCTCATGATTAAATCATATCTATTTTACGCTTTATAATTATTTTTTTTTTCACCTCAGTTTAGGACTATGTCGAAATACAACAATTTTTAATCACAGTTCTATAAATTTAATGATTTGCTTCATTGAGATTTATTTTAAAAATTTTATTTTACTTGGATAATGTACCATTCTTTAACGAGACATTTCAATTAAACGTTTATTCTTTTATTTCCACCGGATATTAATCTGGAGATGGTTTTATTATCATTATTAGAAAACACAGTTCCCTATCAGGTTCTGTTACATTGATCAAAAAATTTCAATCAATTTTTCTCAAAACCTTGAACGCTTTCAGCAGGAAAATTAATAATTTTACAGGGTGGTTACAAAATACTGTTAGATTTAAAAAAATTGGAATTAATTTTAATCGTTTGGTAAAACAGTTTTTCTCTGACTATACCTGCGATTGGCGCTTTCTGCAAGTGCAGACGATTCTTGATTAAAGCAAAACATTTAGAATAACTTTAAAAGATGGAATAGAAAGGATTGATGGTTAAACAGCTTCTCGATCACGGATTTTCTGCAGGTAGAAATCCTCAAGCGCTTGAAATCTCTTGGGTTAAATAGAACATTTATATTATATAGAACTATAAATCGTTTTTGGATTCTAATAGTTGGAAAGTTCGATCTAGATCTGGTAGTTCACTCTCATTTCTTACAAAAATGAACACTTAAAGAATTCATGAAAAGATACAAAGAAATTCACAGCTCTCTACTAATAAAATGGCTACAGAAGAGAAGGTGAGTCAAAGAACTATGCAAGTTATATCAAATAGAGACCTGAGTTTCCGTCCTCATCTCAAAAGAAATGTTCATGGTTTGACAACTGATCAAAAATTAAGAAGGTTGCAAAAAGCAAGAAATCGCTGATCTAACAGTAACAAACTGGTGATTAGTTTCTGATGAGTAAATATTTTGCACACAACTAAGTTATAATACTAAAAATAATGTTGTATATTCAGCAACCTTCGACGCTATACTTGAAAGTGTAAGAACTGTTCAACGCTTTCAGTACAAGAATTCTGTAATGGTTTGGGTTGCAATGTCAAATAACGGAAAATTTTCTCTGGAATTCATCGATAAAAAGGTAAAAAACGATGTTGAATATTGCAAATACTTATTACTACATGCTGACAGATTGCATGCCAAAAAAAAAGGATATTTAAGCAAGATTCTGCATCATCACACGGAGCCAAACCAACATAAGCTTGGCTCCATGTCAATTGTCTGAAATTTATTAAGCAAGAAGATTGGCCCCCTTCACCAGATCTAAATCCTCTAGAGCAGTGATTCTCAACCACTGTGCCGCGGCACTTTTGGGTGCCGCCGAATTCTTAAAATGTGCCGCCAAATATTAGAACT
Organism: Parasteatoda tepidariorum; assembly: GCF_982258835.1. Lineage (NCBI taxonomy): Eukaryota > Metazoa > Arthropoda > Arachnida > Araneae > Theridiidae > Parasteatoda > Parasteatoda tepidariorum. The sequence goes on from NC_141765.1 coordinate 83,585,145, forward strand.
GATACAATAAAAATTATAATGCTTTTTTTATTATAAGTAAAGTTTAAACTAAAGAAAAGTGTATAGATATATAATATTATATATATATATATACCTACTTTTTATAATTTTTCTACGCTTTAACCACGTGAACATCTCTTTGTGGTCGATTGTCTTGTCTCTGACAATCTTAAAATAAGAAGGAAGTGTTTAAATTGTCTTTGACACACAATTCTAAAAAATGTTGAAATTAGTAGGAAATTTAATGACTATTAAAATTATTAATTAACAAAGGCAATTAATTACATGCTAATTACAAGCTAATTACAAGCTTAATTACAAGCTAAATACTAACTTCCAAGCGAAAATAAAAGCTAATCATTAAAGTAAGCTATGCAATTGATAATTATAAAAACAAATTAACAAAGGATAACTAGCAAAAAAAAAAAAGCTAAGAATTAATAATTAGCAAAAAACTAACTAACAAGAAATCACAAAAAATAATAATTAATGTAAAAAAACTAACAGTTAATAACTATGGAAAACAAGCTAACAATTAATAAGTAGCAAAAAAAAACTGTTACTAATAAAAAATTAGTCGAAAGAAATAATTAATCCCTTAATAAATGTGCTTTTGTAGTACATATTTTATTTCACATTCAAAATTATTATCACAAACTATTTAACACAGTGTATTATAGGTAAGTAAACAACTTTTAAACAAATTTTTTTCATTGTGTGCCATCAAATTTCGAAATCGTTAAAAGTGTGCTGCAACAAAAAAAAGGTTGAGAATCACTGCTCTAGAGTATTGCGTTTGGGGGATTCTAGTCTAAAAATATTGAGCAGCACAGACTCCCTCAAAGCTTCTTTATTGCGTAAAGGGGACCAATTACCTCTTAAAATGATTCGGGCGGTCATCTGACAATGGCGTAAGAGATTATCTTTTGTAATCGATAAAGATGATGGTCGATTGAAATAAATTTTTTTTAAGGTGAACTTACATTTATAGTGTTCCTCATATTTGTGTATTTATCATTTTCTATTTAATGTGTATACAGCAAAATGCTTTGATATTTGTAACACTATTTCGCAGCCATTTGCATGCATTGCTGATTTTTATTTATGTAATAAAAGCCTTTTCTTTTTTTTAAATTGGCTTTAACATAATTCGAAGGTCTAAAAATTATTCTGAATGAAAACTGCTGCTTTATTATTGACATATATGTTGCCCAGGTTAAGTTTTGAATGCCATTTCTTTTTAGTATATGAAATGATGTTTGTTATTAATGTATGCCTTTATATAGCGTATTCTTTTTCATTTCTTAAAAATTTATATAAATGGCGGTTGATATGGTCTCGAAAATTGTTAAACTCTTCTTTTATATTACTTACCCTTAAAAAGCTAAGATGTCGAATCATGGTTGAAATCGTATTTCAGGAAGTTTTCGAAAGCTGAAAATATATCACATATTGATTATTATTATATTAATACTTATGCAACATTATAGGGATCTTTCAAGCATTATGCAAACATAAAAGGAATTGGGGCTTGTGATTCACTTATTTTTTCTGAAAAATAGCAGATGGGGTATGAGCCATGCATGCGTAAGACATTTAAATAAAAAAAATTTAAAAAATTTTCTTAAAAAAAATAGCAGTTAAAATAACTTCAAATTTAAAATAAAAGTTCGACAACAATTGCTGTTATGTGCTTAATAGTTCAAGAGTTTTAACAGAAATAATGAATATTCTTCTCAAAATTTCATAAAATGAATTGAAATATTCACTGATTTTATTTTTTGAAAAATTACCTTATTTATTTGAATTCTAAACTTCGATTACTTCAAGAAGAGCTACAATTAGAGCAAGATGGTGCGTTGTTACTTTTTTACTTAAGCATAGGATGTGATTTGCTTATTTTCGGTGACTAAGTGTCCAAAATTGAAGGAAAAAAAAACACTTTAAATGAACGGCCCCATATAGTTAGAAATATATCCTCTTTTTGATGTTAAAGATAACGCACATTTTATTCATAAATTACAAAATGCTACAAAATTGGAAATTCATAACTAATTTCAGTTCATTCTTAAAGAGGAGAATTTAATCTTAAGGGATGAAAGACACAAACAATGAAAAATACAGACTCAAAATTGTTAATGATATAAAAGTTAACAAGTTTATATTGCACTAACTTTTTTTTTCAATGTTATTCTCCTTGGTAATTTTGAAGTGGTTTCTGCACTATTTCTTTACCTGAAAAAGGTGTCAAACATGTTAAGGATGGAACATTTTCTGGGATCACGTTATTTTATAAAGAATAGGGAATTCCAGTTTTAATCTACTCTGTTATTAGTAAACTAAATTATTCTTTATTGTTTGTTTTCTCAATTTGACCTTTATGAAAATATAAAAAATGAGAATGCTGCTGGCACTTCCAACTTTTATAAATTCTTTGGAATATGGCTTTTTATTCGACACAGAGAAAGATTTATTTTTGAATTAGAGAGGATTTTATCAGAACAGAATAATGCAGATAATTATATCGGATTTTGACCTATACAAGAAGGGTCAGAAGTAAACTATTCCACTGCCGTGCAGCCTAAGGCTGCAAAAATCGGTTTCAACCGCATATAAATATAGTTTAATTAATAGTCTACAGCAAAAAAATAAAGCAGTTAAAAAAATAAGAAGGAACAAAAATGCTATACTTACAGCAAAAGTTTTAAGAGTCGTCAAAATTGTTCCAATTTGATATGTCAGCATCTAAATATGTCTAGCAGTTCTCACACTCGATTAACCATGTTAAAAACATCCAAACGGGCCCTCGGACAACTGAGCAAAATAATCCTATAAAAACAAAAATATGTTGCATTAAAATAATGTGTAAAAAATTATTCATTTCTCCGGAGATTGAAAGCAAACTTGCAAAAATTACATGATTTAAAAATTAAGTGTGAGAAACATGCAAAAAGATACACTTTTTTCTTAAGATCCTGAAAAATAACCACTTTTATGATAATTGAAAACTTTCAAATAAAATCAGTATAACTCATTAAAACTTAAGAGTAATAATAAAACTCATTAAACAATAGATCAATAAAAGTTTAACCTGAATAAAAGAATATAATTTAACTATTCTTGTGGTAAAGCATATCGTTAAGATTTACCGAGGCTTGTTTACACCATTCCTTCAAAGTTTGCCAAATAATGCATTGTATTGCTGAATTTGATATCTTTTTAAAATCAAAAATAATTTACAGAATACTTAGTTAGAGCATAACACTTGAACCAAATTATTGTCAAAAATAAATATTTATAATTATTACATTCGTAGGAAGTTGCTTTTTACCTATTGGCAAAATGGGTCTTGTTTTGGGTTTTATAGCGTGCGCACTTTATTTGGACGTCATCACACTTTTCAACTGCGTTCAAGAATAATAGTCAACAGTGCGCATGCGTCGTCATTGCACGCGTTGCTATGGCGACCGCTGCTGTTTGATAATTTTTCCTAGATTTCTTTTTGTTTTCACCAGCAGTCATTCTCAATGCATTTACATGATATTAATTTAAAGTATTTTTATATTCTTTTTATTATTAACTTATAATTACTGCCTTGACGGTGATTTCAATATAAATATAAATACTGAAGAAGTATTTTGTGACGTCTTGAAACACGTATATAGGCAGGATTTGAAAACCAAATCGACGACAAACATCAATTGATGACAGTTTTTGCCATCCATGATATGGAATATTGCAAACCAGAAAAAAAAGCATTTGACCGAAGGGTCTCCAGTTAATATTGCGATCAAAATTTCTAATTTTTCTTTTAAATATTAGAAACAGTCTAATAGTTGCTAAAAAAATCTGTTAGATAATCGGAATTATATTTGTGCTAAAATATATATAAAAAAAAAAGTAGTTTGAAAAAAACATTTTTGCTATTGTTTTCTATTGCTAATTTTTTTTTTACATCATACTTAAAATATGTGAAGCCTAATAATTCTGTTAAATGGCTCTGTCGAGAATGAAGCCAAATTCTACAATAATTCTAGCCAAAATTACTTGAAGGTTGAATGTAATATCTTCACTGCACGTGATGGTCACATAAAATATTGCCGGTAAACCAAAGAAAAGTTTTATTCCTGATTTCTATTCTTCTAATAAACTAACTTAATTTACGATAAATTCCAAACATGTTTCTCGATTTTTAAACATATTTATGTTTCTCAGTGTAAGATTGTTATAGTATTAATTTGTTGCTATAAATAAATATTTCACTAAGAATTTTTTTTTTTTAATTCTAATCAATGAAGTAACTAAAGCAATGTATCAGAGCAGGGGTCGGCCAAGTGGTCCATACGATATAGGAGGTCGATGAATTAATACCAATGCTATTTAAAAGCAAATGTTTTAATAGTAACTCAGTATAAATAATTTTCGCCTGCAGATTCGACAGAAAGCAGCAGAATCGAGTCATTCGCAGCAATACCTGGGAGCCGTCTAAAATGAAAGTCCTTGTACTAAGTTGAGTTTGTGGCTATGTGAGAATAGTATAGCTTGTCTGTGGTAAGAACTCCCCCCGCCACAAAGTTTCAGGCCGGCTGCCGCTATGGAAAAAAGGATAGCGCATCTCAGGGAGGGTTGCTTTGCTTTATTCTGGGGCTAACACAATAGATCGAAGAAAAAGATTCCCATTCTCTCACCTAAAAGACCGAGCCAAAATCTGTTCTAAAGAATGACCCTACTCGAAATTTACAGCTCGTTGCCATAGTCACCGCCACGAGTCCAGACGAATGACTAGGGGAGTTCTTACTTTAGACAAACTATACCAAAACTGCGGTTGTTGACTTTTATGAGAAATTAAAACATTTAAGTCATATTACCGTTTGATACGGGATGCTTAAACGCGTTTAATTTTCTGATGCGTTACTTTTTCACTTGTTATACGCATTATATTTTAAACGTTATTTTATGATTTGCTTTTACGTAATCACTCTTTTTAAACATTGCTTTCACGCGTATACATTTCTTATAATTTTACACGCTACTTTTTTATTTGCTATTATTTAATTCAACATTTTTTACTTAATTTATATTTTCCTTTTTTTAATGAGTTACTTTTACCTTTTGTTATGCATAACTTTAATACATAGTGCATGTTTCTCGTTACTTTAGTCGTTTACTTTTACATTTCGCATGCGTTATTTACTAGTTATATGCGTTATGTTTTGCGCGTTAGTATTTTCTTTGCGGTACTTTTCTTATGCGATACTTTTGCCTTTCTTATACGCTAATTTTTGTGTTACAGCATTTTGCGTTTTTATATTTTATGCATTAGTCCTCTTTGTGATGTTTTTAAGCCTTGCTTTTCCTTAACAGTTACTTTAACGCCTTCTTATTTCCTTATGCTTTACTTTTCCGTGTTATATTTTATGCGTTATTTTTTCCTAAGCGATATTTTTTTAGCGATACTGTTACATTTTGTATGCACTATTTTTACGAGCTGCACTTGTTAATTTATGCGTTATATTTTGTTTTTCTTCATGCGTTACTTATACGCTTTACTTCTCTTTATGTATCGACTTATACACATTTTATTTTATATTTTAAGATTTACATTTCTTTGTACGTTACTTTTTCGCGTTTACTCTTTTAAGCGTTACTTTTTGAGCGTTTATATTTCAAACGCATACTTTTACTTGTTACGTTTCTTTATGCGTTGCTTTTAAGAGTTTACTATTCACATGCATTATTTTAGATTTTTTTTATACGTTACTCCTGCTACTTTATCTTTTAATTCGTCACTTAAACACTTTATTGCAACTCCTTACTTCTCTTTTACTAGATTACGTACTGCATGTATTACTTTTACTCGCTTATTTTACTTTTCCTATTCGTTACTTATACAGGTTTACTTTTTCATACGTTATTTTTAAGCATTTAAATTTATTATGCATAATTTTAACGCGTTTTCTTATCTTGAAAGTTGCTTTTTATGTTATGCGTTATAAAATTTTTCTCCCTTACTCTTCTTATGCATTACTTTTTCACGTACTTTTTTTAAACATTACATTTAGACGTCCAGTTTTCTTGTGGATTATACTTAATTCAACACGTAATTATATTGGGTTGTTCGGAAAGTAATTTCGTTTTTCTTTGGGAAAATGAAAGACAATTTTCGCATAATGAATAAATATGTTATTAAATTATATATTGGCCATTCTGGTCCAACACCTTTAGCCATCTTTCTGGTAGTAGCATGATTCCACGCTCATAAAATGTTTGGTCTTTGCTGGCAAAAAACTTATCCAGCTGATTTTAGACCTCTTCATTTGAAGTAAAGGTTTCACAGTCCAAAAAATTTTTAACTGACCGGAATAAACTATAATCCGAAAGCTCCAGATCTGGAGAAAATGGTGGGTGTGGCGGCGTATCCCATTCAAGATGTAAAAGCTTTTGGCGAGTGGCCAAACTTGTATGGAATCTCGCATTATCTTGGTGGAACACTATACCTTTTCTGTTGATTAATTCTGGCCTTTTCTGTTGAAGTGCATCATTCAGTTTGTCCAGCTTGCGACAGCAGACTTCCGAATTAATTGTTGTGTTATCCAGTAAAAGCTCAAATAAAAAATCTTTTAAAATCCCACCAAACAGACAGCATCTTTTTTTTTGTTGATGGATATTGGCTTTCGAAATGCTTTGAGCCGGTTCATCTTCGTTGCTCCATGATCTCTTGCGTTTGACATTGTTATAAACAACTCATTTTTCGTCCCCAGTAATGATGCGCTTCAAAAATGGATAATTTTCGTGACGTTTGAGAAGCGAATCACAGACGTCAATGCGACGACACAAATTTCTCTCCGTGAGAACATGGGGAACCCTTATATCGACCTTCGAGGTTAAACCCAGGCCTTTCAAGTGGTTTTAAACAGTTGAATTCGACTATCACCGATCTCACGTGTTGTTATTTGCCGATTTGCATCAACTAATGTCTTTATCGTGTCATTATCAGCTTCAACCAGCCTTCCAGAACGTGGTGCATCTTCATCAAAATTGCCAGATCGAAATTTTGCAAACCAGTTCTGGTACTGGCGTACTGTCAACACATCTTCTCCATACACATCAGTTAATTTCTTTCGGGCATGAACAGCATTTTTACCTTTTCTATAGCACAAAAGTAAAATATGACGGCTGCTTATTACTCTTCATATTTAGAAGGGCACCAACCAAAAACTACTGCGTAGAATTAATTGAACTTTTGCACACACAAGCCTTTACTATGTCAGCTCTCAAAACATATAATGATAATGCTTCTTAACTGTGAAGTTGGGTTCGAAAAAATACAACTAAATCCTCGGTTCGAAAAACGAAATTACTTTCCGAACAACACGATATTATAATTTTACTTTTCTTTATGTGTTACATTTTATTGTTAATTTTACGTATTACTCTCTTAAGCGTATAACATAGCAATGCATAACCTTTCTTTTACACGTTCTTAAATTTTGCAAGTTACGTCTTGAGGTGTTACTTTTATGTGCTATTTAATATTACGTGTTAATTTTTTAGACGTTTGACTTACGCTTTCTATACTTTAATTTGTTCCTTTACTCCTGCGTTAAATTTACTTTTTATGCGTTATTTTCACAAGTATTGAAGTATCATATTCATACCTGCCAACTTAATACGCATTTGGCGTAAAATTGTATTTCTATGTTTCGAGTGGTAGTAAAATGTATGCTTTCAAGATATTCCTTGCATTTATAAACTTAATTTATAAACTTTTTGACCACCACTATTTTTTAGAAAATTAAGCATAATATGTAATGCAGTCGGGGTCGTCTGCATAAACTTTTTTTAAATGCAGCGTATGTTTCTGCCTAAAATTGCGATTTAAATTCCATTTTACTACCATTGGGGAAAATCATCCTCATAAGGATTAAAAGTTGTCAGGTATGCATATTTATTACTTTTGTTTCATTCTTCTTATGAAATTTGTGCGCTACTTTCTTAAACGTAACTTTTACGTGCTAATTTTGATTACGTGTTTTTTACTTTCATGCATTTTTTGATTAATAAATTCTCGCTATTTTTACGCGTTTTCTTTTTTCGTAATGCTTTAATGTTACTTTTGAGTGTTTTCTTGTTTATGCGCTCTTTTACTTTTTCTGCATTCATTTTACACACTTACTTTACACTAATCTTCAACGCATTCATATTACCCGAATACTTCGCATTATCTTGTTAATTTACGCGTTACTTTTTTTATTTTACACGCTTTTTACTGTATATTTTTATTTTTATTTGTTACATTTACTCTCCTTTTTCATTAATTTTTACACCTTTGCATATTTAAGGTTTATAATTTTTTTAGTGTTACTTTTCTTTATGCATTGCTTTCAAGCGGTTTCTTTAAATTTACACGTTTTTATTACTTTTAAGCGTTTTACGTTTATTTTTATTATTTTAGCGTTTATTTTTTATGGATTACTTTTGCCCGTATGCGTTATACGTACTGTATTTTACGCTTTAACTTTCATCATGCGTTTCATTTAAGTGTTCTATGCTATAATTCGTCGCATTAATTTTCTATGAACTTGCTTTTCCTTATGCCTCAATTTCCAAAATTTCTTACAAATATTTTATGCTTTAATGCGTTAAATTTTCTTTTTTCTGCGTTTACTTTTCTTAAGCGTTAATTATATTTTTCGCACTACTTTTTTCCCCTTTAATTAACACACTTTTAAGTTTATATTTCACGTTTTTTTTTTATTCTTTAGTTCATGCGCAACGTTTTACGCTTTCCTTTAAACTTCACGCCTTACTTTACTTCATACTTCGCTGTAAGCGCTTCATATTTCTTTTTATTTTATCTTTTGGCCTACTTCATTTTCTACTATACTTTACTTTTTACTACATTGTATTTTTTTCTCTAATTTATATTTTACGCTTTAATTTACTTTCTCGTTGTATCTTTTATTTAACTCGCCATTTAATTTGAATGCGTTTTACTTTTCTCTCTACTTAATATTGTAAGATATATATTTTTTGTTTTATACTTTATCTTATACTTAACGTTTTTTATTTCACTCTTTACTTTACTTCACACTTGCTATTTTTTTTACACTTAACTTAATATTTTCTCTTATTTTTACTTTTATATTTCAAATGTTTAACATCACTCTTCAAAATTTACGTTATACTTAGCGCTTAACTTTATGCTTTACATTACACTTTTTCTTACGTTTTACTTTACATTTTACTCTTTAGTTTAATTATATACTTTACGCACCACTTCTTACATTATGCATCATTTTATGTTTTACGTTTTACTTTATATCTTACGCTGTAATTTATACTTCACGTTTTACTTAACCTTCTAATTTCCACTTGGCACGCATTTCATTTTACATTTAATTCTACGCTTACTTTTTAGTTTATAAAATTTTTGCACTGTTTCCCACTTTTTACTTTACGCATTACTTTATTAATTGTTTCCTTTACATTTTATGAATTAGTTTATACTCCTCATTCCATTTTACTTCATACATTTATTTATGCTTGGTTTACTTGATGCTTCAACTTTATACTTAACTTTAAGCTATGCTGTATTTTTTACTATATTATATTTTAGAGTCTTCATTACTTTACACTTTACTTTTTACTAAATTTTACATTTTATTATAACTTCTACTTTACGCATTACTTTATACTTCAAGCTACATGATAAAGTTTTTTAAATTTCTTGCTTTTTATTATTCGATATTTTATTTTTTTCGATATTTCATTTTATACTTAACATTTTATTTTAAACTTTACTGTATATTACACTCTTCACTTGAAATTACCTTTATTTGCTTTACATGTTTCTTAATATTTTACAAATTTTATTTAGCTATACTTTCTACTTTGCTTTATTTTTTTCTATGCTTCACCTTTCGTACTTTTCGATTTTTACTTTCAGCTTTACTTTTTTATATTACGCTTTCATTTAACCCTTTATTTCATACTTATGCTCAACTTTTTTTTCTTCACTTTATCACACTCTTTACGTACTATTTTACATTATACTTCATATTTTATACACTTTACCTTTTCCTGATATTTCACTTTCTACTACTCTTTATTCTTTGCTATAATTTTTACTAAAAATATTCTAAGTTTTACTTCATTTTACGTTTTATTGTGTACTATACACACATTCTACATCATTAAATATTTCACTTTTTTCACCTTCTATTTCCACTTTACGTTTTATGCATTACTGCGAGCAATTTTTATTTTACGCTTTACTTTAAATTTTATGCTTTACTTAATTTGATTCCGCATCATTTATTATTTAGACGCTTCAGTATAACATTTGCATCAATAATTTACTAATCTTTTTTCACGCAAAATTAAACCATATTCAAATATACGAGAAAGAGAATTCTACAGAACTATTTATAAACAAAACAGAAACTAAACTAAGCTAAATTGAGTTTAAATTTACACGTTATTTATAAACCAGATACATTTGAAGTATTCATAATATAAGTAAATTCTGATATTTTAGTAAATTTGAGGTTGAATTTATTTAAATTTTTATTATCAGACATCGCGCATAACCTTCCACCCACTTTGCCCGAAAAAGTGAGTAAATCACAAATCCCTTTCCGACTTTCGTTAGATTTGAACGGCTTAAAAATTTATTGAGGCACTACAATACAATTCTTACCAGAGCTATGATGAATCACACAATACTATTTTCCTTCATAAAGACAACATCCTGTCCTATAAAATTCAAAGTAATCAATAAAATATAAAATATCAGCCTTTTAAAATAATAATAAATTTGCGATACATATGAATAAGTGGTCACTATTGCTTCTTTGATCGAAGAAAAATTTTACTGCAATACTATTTTACAATACTGTATTAACCTCTGTCAACTAAAGTTGGCCTTCTAAATGTAGGGATTAATTATTAGTGGACACGGGAAAATAGGGAGACTAAATATATGGATATAAAACAATTGCCTGCCATTCGCCACCTGACGCAACTTTTCCCCGCCGAAATTGCACCATGTATTCCAAAATCAGTGACTTCGACTTTTTGTATAAAGCAAGAAAGATGCTATTTTCACCGAAAATTTCATTGCCCACATTCTTGTTGTTATTTCTTCCAATTCCACTTGCCCATACCAGCAAGCCTGCTGGGTGAAACCAAGCGAATTTTAAGCAGAGGGTGTGCTTCTTGTTTCTCAGTGGCACCTTCTATGGCCAAGAATTCGACTTCAGACACACATACGCCATAGCACGTTTAAAGGGTTAACCCATTCATTTATTCATCCATAGATCATAACTTTGACCTGAACCAGAGAACAATCTAGCTGCAATTCATTTCCCCCAGAAGTTTCATTTGTTGTGGAAACATTGAAGATTTTGTGACCCGACCGAGATAACGTACACCAATCACCATTTACTAAACGGGGAGTCTTCGGTGGACGAGGATCAAACTCACGGCCACTTAAACATGGTGTTAACGCTCTACCATTCAGGCTATCCTGGTCTCCGAAGAATTCTTTCATTCTTGGATGTTACAAAATTACCAAATAATATTTCAATGACGAATAAAAAAAAATTTTTATCTCCTCCACTTCAGGCAATACGAAAAACCGAGATTTACAGTGATAAAGGTTTCTTTTAAGAATTAAAAAAATATGATTTTTTTTATTAGAATTAAATTTTAAATTGTTTTTGACGGCGATTTTATTCAGGGGCATTTTTAAGTGTTTTTAATAGACTCTTTCTATCGTCGTTTTTTTCGAAAATTTCCTGGTTTTGAGTTTTGTTTTACGAATAAGTAACTATTTTTTTTCAGTTTTATATTTCTCACTAATTTTCTTTAAACATTTTCAATATTTTCTTCATTTTTGAATAATGAAACTCTAAATAATTTTATTTTACACTAGATCAATATTTCAGGGGAACAGAATTTCGTTGTCAAAGATTCATTTAGAAATAAACTTAATTACACATCAAATTTTAATTTATGGTTGATAAAAAATAATTTAATATAATATATTGCGCTAGATTTATCCTAATAATATCAGTTTTGTTCAGTATCTAATAAACTTTACGAATCTAAACTAACACTTATTGCATCTAGCATTACTGATTTAAAAGATTAAGAGCTAATGTTTATAAAATAAAAACGTTATTTATACTATGCTTAAATTTTAAATAAAATTACTTAAAAGGTACAGAAAATTTTTTCTGCATTTTAGAAATGAATCGTGTAGTGTAAATTATATTTTGAGAAGTGCTTTATTTAAATAATATGAATAGCTATTTTAATCGCTTTAAATTTCCAATTTTTGAAAAAGTGGCCCCCTTAAAAAATGACACTGGCACACCTAAAAAATGACACACAATTTGTTACTAATTTTTCCTATTTCGCTTAGCAAAAAAATCATAAAAAGTTTCAGCAAAATTTACTTTTGGTTAAATTTTTCATCGATCCTCCAAGTTCGAATTGTGCTTCAAAACGTTATCGAATTATAGCAAATAGCTTGCCGAAACTTTTCGCGAAGGAAGCCACAACATAAAAAGGATATAGTGCAAAAAGAAAAATATATGAAATGTAGCGACTTGATGAAGTAGGAAAAAGTTTGAACCTTGCCACCAATCTTCAGCAAAAATAGATTCTCAACGTGGATGCTTCTACTGGATCAATTATAAGTTACAGAAAAAAATATTAAACATTGAGTTATACAATATAAAAAACATTTTTCTACAAAAATATTATATATATTTTTATCTCTGCGCATATCTCGTGTAATTATCTCATGTTATATCTCATGTCATATCTCATGTCATGTCAATTTTAAGAGCGGACGATTGCCCTTTCTGGAAATTGTTAGCCCAAGTATATGCTATTTTACCTACCAGAGACTTCTGGGAAAAGAAATTTTTCGTTTTCTTATGTTTAGAAAGTTTGAATTTTGTCTTCATAAGATAGCTACCGTGCTTTTTAGAGAAGCCATCTACGGCCAATAATGTGACTTCAGACACACACACGTCGCAGCCCATTAAAATGGTAGACCCATTTATTCATCCACCGATCATAATTTTGATCTGAACCAGGGAACGATTTAGCGAACAGTTCCCACCAAAGTTTGATTTGTAATGGAAACATGGAGGACTTAATGACCTGACCGAGTTAAAGTGCACTAGTTACCATTTGCTAAATGGGGAGTCTTCGGCCGGCGAGGATCGAACTCGAGACCATTTAAACATGGTCCCAGCTCCTTACTAACCACGATATCCCGGTCTTTGACGAATTCTCTCGTTTTATGATGTTAATAAGAAAAAAATGACGAATAAAACTAATTTTTTCATCTTCTCCACTTGCGGCAATGCGAAAAACAGAGATTTATAGCGAATATGGTTTCTTTTGAAAATTTTAGAAATAAACCGCGTAGTGTATATGATGTTTGGAGAAATGCCTTACATAAATAATATGAATTAAATATATTTTGAAAAAGTGGCCCCTATATTTCACACGTTATTTTAATTTTAGTTTACTCTTGTCTTATATTAGTTTTAGTCAAAACTATATATATATATATATATATATATATATATATATATATATATATATATATATATATATATATATATATATATATATATATATATATATATATTAGTCAAAACTTACATTATTCTTTAATTTACTCTATAATTTATATTCTATGGTTTACTATACTTGCTACTTGACATGCATTTTACTTTACATTTAATTCTACGGTTACTTTCCAGTTACCACAATTTTTAATTAGGCTTTCCACTCTTTACTTTAAGCTTTACTTTACTAGCTGTTTTCTTTCCTTTATATTTTGTGATTTAATTTGCACTCCACATTTTGTTTTACTTCATGCTTTACTTTATGCTTAGTTTACTTGACGCTTCTACTTTATACTTTACTTTAAGCTATGCTGCGCTTTTTACTATATTTTATTTTAGTGCCTTCTTTACTTTACACTTTACTTTTTACTGTATTTTACATTTTTTTATACTTTCTAATTTATGCATTGCTTTATAATTCAACCTTATTTTCATTTTTACATAATACACTTTTATATAATTTCTTGCCTTATATTATTCTATATTTAATATGATATTTAACGCTTAATTTTACACATTACTGTATATAACACACCTCGCTTGAATTTACGCTTTATTTGCTTTACACGTTTCTTAATATTTTGCACATTACTTTACGCTCTACATTCCACCATGCTTAACTTTTTTCTATATTTAACTTTCTATACTTTCCGATTTTTACCTTCCTCTCTTTACTTTACGCTTTACTTTTATATTTTCCGCCTTCATTTAATTCTATTTTTTACATACGCTTGACTATTTTTCAAATTTACTTTATGCTTCACTTTATATCTCACTCTTTACGTAATACTTTACCTTATACTTCATGTTTTACGCTTTAACTATTCCTGATATTTTACATTTTTCTACTCTTTTATTCTCTCCTGTAATTTCTAGTTAATATTTTAAGTTTTACTTCATTTTCTCCTTATTTTTATTTTACTCACAGTAAACATTTTAATTTTTGCACCTTATATTTTCGCTTTGCCTGGTTTTTTATGCATTTCTGTACGCAATTTTTATTTTACTCTTTATTTTAAATTTTAAGATTTACTTTATTCTATGCTTATTTTTTAATTTCGATTACGCGTAATTCATTATTTGAACGCTTCAGTAAAGCATTTGCATCTTAAATTCATTAATTTAATCCTTATTCACACAAAATTAAAGCATATTCGAAGATACGAAAAAAAGTAATTTCTACTTAACTATTTATAAACAAAACAGAAATATTTAGCTTATTGTACGATATTTAATTTTATTTTTTTGTCGCAATTTGGCAAGGTTTACCCTTAGTTCAATAAATTTAATTCTTCTCTACATTGAGATTTATTAAGAAACTCTTATTTTAAATGCAAAATGTTTCATTCTTAATCGAGACATTTCAATAAAACGATATATATTTAATATTACAGGAAATTAATCTAGAAATGTTTTTATTATCATTATTAGCAAACAATCCCTATCAGGACGTTACGGAATTCTTTTTCTGATATAGATTTCACGTTTTCATTACATTCGAAACCGCATGCTTACAGTCTTGATCACGTTGCGAGTCAAATGGCTTTAAAATACAACGGAAACAGAAACCCGGGAGTATAGGTGGTATAGTGCTTGCAGCAATCTCTAATGTAGAAAATACCATCCGTATGATAAATATATTTCAAATTAAGTTACAGCAAGTTTCCTTTATTAGTTTAAAGAATTTTGATCTTTTGAAGTTAGTTTATTATTAGTTTTAGTGCCACTTGTAATTAATTCATAGTTGATTTTAAAATCCCAAAAATTCAGTTAAATTGTATTGTATTAGAAGTTTGAAACTAACTGTAAATCTATGCGTAACTCGGATAAATCATGTTTTTGCGCTTAGTTGTTTTTTCTTCTTTCCATTTATGGTGCAAATACAGTTATTTAATTCACGTTATATATTACTTAATAAGTAGTAAATAAAGTATTTTCCGTTAACTATTTCTCTTCTTAAATTATAATTTCATTTAGAATTATCAATCTATCTATAAGTCTGAAATTAAGATTCCGTTATTCCTTATTAAATTGTCGGTATCAATAAAAAAAAATTTTTAGACTTACGCGGTAGGAATCGATTTAAGTTTAATGTTGTTTAAATACAAAAATGATTTTCTTATAAATGCGAAATATTGCAAAATCTCGGAGAGCCGTAGTGGTTCAAGGGATTGAGCGTTTCACCTCAATTGAGGAGAACCGGGTTCGAGTTCCAGCTATGGCTGGTCGAATTCTGCACCCGGCTTGCACCGACCGCAGTTCCGACGTAAAAATATCCTCAGAGGTAGACGTATCATGGGATTAAGTCCCCTTACCGTCAGACTAACCATGGGTGGTTTTCCTGTTCATGTTTTCCTGTTCATTCATAAATTTATTTTTAAAGTCATTTGAATCGATTTACAATAAACGTATGGTTTAAATTCTGTTCAAACAATATTAGTAACAATCAGGTAAGTATTAAAAACGATTCAACCGGAAAAAATATTTCAAAAATCATGTTTCAAATTTGTTTCTGTAATTTTAGAAATTAAAAAAAAGCAATTTCAATAATGTATTCCTTGTGAATAAAACAGAAAATTTCAAAAAATTTTAACAATATTCAAATTTTAAAGAAGGGAAATTTAAAATCTCACACTTATTTTTTATTCTTCGCGATGTAGTACTTTTTTTACTTCACATTTTAAATTCTTTAAACTACCCATGATATAAACACATACAAAAAATTGCTTTTGTGATTTTATATTTATTTTGAAAAAAAATTTGTATGAATTTTATTTTGCAAAATGCATTTTGCTTACTTATTTTAGCTAATAATAGCATAAAATTTAAAAATACAACTCTCGTGTTCAGTTTATTATTCGGAATTAATTCAATATTATACTCAAGAAAAGTTATTATAAATGAATAAGTATTTATTTTTTGCAGTTTTTAGGGATAAAGGTTTTGAGAATTAAAAAAAAGATAAGCAAAAATAAATGAAGAGTTAGGGGCCGCTCAAAAAGTACGTACATCCCGATGGGGGGGGAGGGGATTTGATATTTTGTACGGTGCGGTACGATGGGGAGGGGGGGGAGTTAATATACAAAGTACGTACATTATAAGCATACACCAAATTTAAATTTGACTTTTTCCTACACATGTATTATACATATGTTTGTTCTTTTATTTTTTTTCACACGGTGACCACTTGTTAGAATGAGTAAATCAGTTCTCAAAAAAAGTTGTCTCGCAAAATAAAAAATTGCAAATTATTATTGTAGAAATTGACAAGTTTCCAGTTATGAGTGAATACATTCACCCGGAAAACTCAGAACTGTGTTCTTCACAAATGCGAGAAAAAGATCTGACTTGGCAAGCTAAGCACGTGAGAAACAGCAAATAACTACTGCAAATCGTTAAGTGTAACGATGAATCCTGTTGTTCTAAATTTCAGAGTTCAATTCTTTAGCTTGTGCCTAACAGATTTTTATCAGTACCTGTGCCCATAGCACAAACTGATGATGGACTTCATATTAATCAACCACGAGGAACTTTTCCATCATTATTTTTATCTCAAACGTTGGAGCCAATTTTAAAAGCAGCTGTTAATTAAAAAAATAGGTTTGAACTCCATCACAGAAATACCATACGATGCAGCATGTTCATCGGTAGAGGGTGATATTAAAAGCAAAATTTGTCCTACTTGTGGTACATATTTTGCATTTTTAACTTGTTTGAAAGATCACAAGAAAATATGTAAATCTTCTTCGCAAATCAACAAAGTAAGACCAGTTCGTCGGCAGAAAGAACTTTTGGTTATCCTCCGAAACCAGGAAAACGAAGATGATGCAGAGTGGATCGAAGATGATCTCGTTGATGAAGATAATCTAAATTTTTCATCAGTCGCAGACAAGAGTAACGCTGAATTGGTGTCTCTCGAGAAGCATTTGGAATATCTTTGGGAAAATACTGTAAATTAATTGTATTGATTGTAGGAAATTATTATGTTGATCAGATAAGATTGTTTTATTTATTGATTCAAAGATAAAGTTGGGTGTTATTGTTTAAATCATTTAAATGAATCAAATATTTTAAATAAATATTTAATTTAATTTAAAGCATAATTATTTTAATTTTTATGAAAAAGGGGGGTAGACTAATAAAATGTATATACTCTAAGGGGGGGGGGGAGTAAGACCTTATGTACGGTAATGTACGAAGGGGGGAGGGGGTTCAAATTTCTCCTTTTTGGAGTACGTACTTTCTGAACGGCCCCTTAAAAATTATTTGCATCTCCAGTAAAAACTAAAATGTTCTTGTTGTAGCAAGCTTGCTCGGTGAACTAAGCGAATTTAAGGCAAAGACGGGTTTCTTGTACTTCAGTGGTGCCATCTATGGCCAAAAATACCAATTCTGTCACACACACACATCATAGCCCATTTACAGGGCATATATCCATTTATTCATCCACATATCGTAAATTTGACCTGAACTAGAGAACGATCAATCTCCTATTCAGTACCCCCAGATTTATGATATGTTTTGGGAACATAGACATGATTGGGAATTACATGTTTTGGGAACATAGACATGATTGGGAACATAGACATGATTGGGAATTATATGTTTTGAGAAGACTTTGTGACCTGTCAGAATTAACTTGCACCAGTCACCATTTACTACACGGAGAATCTTTGGCCTGCGGTGATCGAACTTACGATCAGTTGGACATGGGCCGAACGCTCTATTACAGCCTATCCTGGCAGTAATTAAAATTCTAAATCTAAAATATTTCCATTTCTTATTTGGGATCTAACTTTTAGGGGAAAGAAATTTAAAAAAGTTCTTATGTATGTATATATAATTCTTATGTATTACTCAGTTTACTTATAATGCAAAATGAAATAGCAAAATTTTAATTTTTGAATGCCCATAAGGATGATTTTTGCATTATTGTGGAAAAAATTATACTCTTAATATTAAATTTGCTTTTAGGTTTATTGATAATTTAATTATCTTTAATTTGCAAGATTATACTATTTTATTAAGTAATATTTACCTCGAGGAATTAATCTTGCTTCGTAATCATGATCATAATATTAATTTTAATTATTTGTATTTGGGTATTATAAGAGAAGAAAATATCTGGTTTGTTGATTTATGCGATAAAAGAAAGGATTTTAATTTTAAAATATATAAACTAATTACTTGGATTTCTAATGTTTCTGGGAACATCTATTTAAATAACATTTTCAATGAAATGAATAGAATTAAAAGAATATGCAATAATATTTATTTATCCTAAGAACAAATAGATAAAGTCTCAAAATTTGATAAAAAAACAATGGATACCAAACTAAAGTAATTAAATTCTATTTAAAATCATTGAGTTTATTGTGCATTATTGTAAATAAATTAACTAAAAAATTTCCTTGCTAATTTATACAATTTTTACCATTTGCAAATTCATTTCGGGCGAATCCGTGGCTAAAATTATGTCCAAAACAGGCAATTCATGTTTCTTTCTCTTTTCTATTTTTTTTTCTTAAATAAATATTAATTTTCTAAAATTATTGTCAACTTCTTATTCTATATCCATATCTTTTTATCCAGTATAATATTACCTTGCGCACATACATTTTTGGGCCCATCCTTCTTAACTAACAAATCAAACGCACTTCAGTACTGCAGTAAGAACGAACTTTAATACAAAACCCCTCTGTTTACGCTTTAACCTCAGTTTGCGCTTTTGGTTTTATATTTTACAATCTGGCAATCTTGTTACGAAACTATTTTGATTCAATTTTAAAAAATTCCCCTTTCATGCTAGTTCATTTGAATTCGCTACTCACTTTATAGATTTCGTTTCACGTTTTATTCTGCTTTTTCTTCATATTTTATTTTCCGTTTTTACGTGATATTTTTACTTAATGTGTTTTATTTTCTTTGTTGTAAATTTTTAAAAAAAAGTTTTTGAGTGCTCCTTACTCTATTGTATTGGTATATTTTGCTTCGGCTATATTGATACAATATTAGAAAGCACTCCTTTCTGCGGATATAATCGTGTGAGCTGACGGAAAGATTATATCTTTTATTTTCCAGATTCTTATAAGTGTGTGTGCGTGCGTGTGTGTGTGCGCGCGTGTGCGTCAAGACGCAAAATGTTATTACAAATTCTTATCAAATACTGGAAAGAAACATAAACGAATAGTTATTAATACGAAGCATTCATCAAAATTTTTAAATTTCGCGTATTTCTCTATAAAAATTTAGTTTCGTGGCCTCCCCACTCCAACGAACAATTCCTAAGCCCACCTAAGACTTAATGGATCATCTTTGTTTTTCAGAATATTAAATGTGATATACTATATGATAAATATACTTCAAATTATGATGTCAAGCAGGTTTCCTTTATCAGTATAAAGTATGTTGTTCTTTTGAAGTTAGTTTATAATTAGTCTTAGTGTCAGTTGCAGTTAATTCATACTTTATTTTAAAGTCTCAAAAATTCCTTTAAATAAGAATTGTCTTAGAAGTTTAAGACAAACTGCGAGCCTCTGCATAATTAGGATAAATCATGTTTTTGATCTTACTTGGTTCTTTTTCATTTACGGTGCAAATACAATTATTTAATTTATGTTATGAATCATGGTATTATACGTTAATTATTTTTCCTCTTTATTCATAATTTTATTTAATTCTATTATTCCTTATAAAGTTATTGGTATCAATTAAAAAAAATGACAGAAGTACGCGTATTAGAATCGATTTAACATTAATATTGTTTAAAGGAAATATCACAAAATCTTGCAGAGAGTCGTGGCTCAGAGGATAGAGCATTCGTCTTCTTATGAGGTAAACCGGATTCGAATCCCAGCAATGGCTGGTCGATGTGAATTCCGCACCCGGCTTGCACCGACCGCAGTGCTGACGTAAAGATATCCTCTGAGGTATGCGGATCGCATGTAAACTCTCTTTACACACATAGTATCCCCAAGAGATTTTGAGAGCGCTGATTGGCTTTCTCGGCATTGCCTTCTGTTAAGTCTTTTTGTAGCTTCTCCTCAATAACATTTCTCCGTAGTTTGTTCCCAAAATGTAAATCAATCATAAATCAGTTCCAGTACATTTCTCATACTAATTTTATGACAAATGTTAAAGTTTTGTTCAAAAAATTAAACAGCGTTATTAATTGTATTTTAATAATAACACATTTATTTAAATCTAATTTGCTTTAAATTTTATGCTAATATTTTTTAACATTAATGTTATGAATTTTAGTTAAATGCAAGGTAAACAATCATGTTTTGGTAAAACATCAAATTAGTATAATAAAAATTAATAATAATATTAGTATAATTATAATAATAATAATAATAATTATCATAAATGAAAGTTTTATTAGCTAGCTTTTATGTAATATATATATAATAATTGATTAATATTCAAATTGAGTAGCATTGTGAATATAGTTATGCACTTAGAAATTAAAAACTCTTACTTAAATTTATTAAGTATGATTGCAGAACCACTCAGTTAAGTTTGAATTTATTATATGAGATTTTAAAATGTATATAAAAACTTTCAAAATTATGTTTGATTACTTAAAAAAGATTTTATCATATCTTAGGAAAATATTCTAAAATGTTTAAAAAATTTAATTATAATTCAGCAAAAAAATTTTAAAAGTTTTTGAAAAACTTCTTTTACATTTCTCCTGTGGCACTTTCATAAACGCACTGTGGTGACAAACAAATAATTTCCTGCAATTAAATAATAAAAAAATATTTACAATCCAATGGAAATGTACTAGAATTAAGAGAGAGAATTATTGTAAATTTATTCTCTAATTACTTATGGTATTAATTTAATGGACAATTCATAATCATTGACTTTTATTTTGATGGGAATTATGCAATCAAAAAATAATAAAAGCGGCATCTTAAAAGACAACTGCTTGATTTCTTAGATGCCAATTAATAGTTTTTCGGTATTATAAAACATTCAACAACAAAAAAAACATTAAAAATGAGTTCTAAATAAGTAGGCATAATGCACATCTCTTAGTTTTAATTTATAATAATAGATGACGCCATTAAAAAAATCTTAAATTAAAAATTTCATAATTTAATTTTAGTAATCCACAAAAAATAAATAAAATATTAATCTAATTCGATGAACATTAATTTAATGAAATAAATATCAAGTGAAAACTATTCAATTCTCATTTTATAGTGAGTATAAGAATTAAGCAAGGCAATTAAATTCGATTTCAATGTTATTTAATAAATTAGAAGAATATTAGCTTCATAAGAATTCATGCATGTAATAATCATAAATTTAACGAAGAAAGCATTTCCCATAAAAATTAAATACAATTTTTTTTTAAAAATAACTAAACTAGTTATTTACCTACAAACAAACCTTTTTCCATGAGGTTTGGATGTTCTAGAATTCCATTTCGTATTGGTAAGTTCCCCAAATGCCCTTACCCACCTATTGCAATCGTCTAAATTTAGAACATTACTTCTAAGGGTAATGGTATTTGAGGAACTATTTTTTACTTCATTTTTCAATGAAGAAGGCAGTTTCTCTGTTGAAAAAACTGACATTTGAAGTTTGTACACAAAAGCTGGAGTATAGAAATCACTCTATGCTGAAAATAACAAGCATGGCAGAATGAAATAGCCATACGTCACAGATGGCGTTGCCGAGAAAGCCAATTAGCGCGCTCAAAATCTCTTGGGGATACTATGTGTGTAAAGAGAGTTTACATGCAGACGGATCATGGGTTTACGCCCCCTTGCCGTCAGCCTAACCATGGGAGGTTTTCCTCTTTATGTAACGCAAATGCGGGTTAATTCTATCAAAAATCCATCATCCTCCGCTAAGGCAAAATTTCTCCCAATACCTTATCCATGATATTCTTTTTTACTGGATTGGGTTCGAAATTACAAGGCTATGGAGTTCATTATCATTAGTCGTAAACCCATAATTGGGTCAGCTGTTCATAGATGGTTATAAAATAAAATAAAAATCTTGTAGAATTATGTATGAAAAAAGCACTGTAAAGAAGCATGCTTACGGTTTTTTTTAAAGACATTTTCTTTTATTTGTATTAGGGTCATTCTCACAAAAAGGTGATTTTTTAAGTCCCTTAGTAATAAATATTAGGAAATACAGCAGATTTCTTAATATTTTTCTTCACCATTTTTCGTAAAGTTCTAACTAACAAATCATATGCATTTCTGCTAAATGTATTTAATATTTCATTCTTATTTTTTAATAAACATAACTTCAAAATCTGTGGACGTCCCTACGCATGTGACACAAAATAATTTTTAATGGCTGTTATGCAATTTAAATGTTATTTTAATGATTTTTATAGTTTTATCTAGTTAAATGATTATAGTAACTTTTTATTTAATATTTTTAAAAATTTTTTTTTATTTTTATAAAATAATTGACTAGCAAACTTTGTCCATCAAAAATGAAATCTTCCTCCATGGACAATTAATATAGTTCGGTAAATATGCAATAAAGGGCAACACATGCGAAATCCCGATAAGACAGCTGCTGGGAAAGGTAGCCATTCTATTTTCTAATGTTAACTATCAGTTGTTTTTGTTCTCTTTGGTGTCAGTTTTGGATTGTGTGTTCAACTGGGGTTTGGGCAAAGTTCTCCAAGTCCGTATACTCCGTGGACATCATAAAGAAGGTAAGAGAAAATTATTTTATTTTTGCTAGATGAATTTTAGATTGCAAAAATAGTATATTTAATAAAAAGAACTGCGCCATTTTAGTAACTTTAAAATCAAAAATCAGTAAAATTCAAGAACTAGTTTTTGTCTCCTCCGTGGACATAACAAGTCCACGGAGGCGAAGACACAGTCAATGGAAGAGACAATGTGTTAGATAACTATAATACAATTTTAATAATTAAATTTTTTATTTCTTTTAATTGATATTTTTTAAAATGGAACAAATGTGTTAATTTGTTTGTATTTTTAAAGAAAATCAATTAAGTTTAACTTTTTCTTATCGGAGAAGTAAATATTGGAAATTTTTCTAAATAATTTCTGTGATGTTTAACATTTTTTTTCTCTTCAAATTTTAGGAAAAAAATGGCAAAACCGAAATGTAAAAAAAGAAAGCAATCAAATTTTCAAATGCAAAAGAGAAGGGAACAGAAAAAACTTAGTATGAGACAAGATAGACGGAAATTAAAAGAAAACCCTATATTGCTTGAAGAGAGTAAACAAAAAAAAACAAAAAAAAGCAAGAAACTTTAAAATCGGTATCAGAAAAAGGTTTAGCAGAAAAATCGTGATTAAATGTACTTAAATTTTTAGAAATTGATAGAGCAAGCCGTTTGCGCCCAGGAAAAAAAGAAACAATAACAAGAAGAAAAGAGAAAAAACAAAAACGTTATTTGGATGACAGTATGTTTAACTTGAATAAAATGTTCATTAAAGAGTACCCTCAACACTCAACTTTCATGTGGAGTCTGAATTTTTATTTCAATAAACTTTACATTTTAATTTATTAATATTCAGTAAGAGTTACTTAAAAAATTGTACACAGAGGTTAAAAATGAATGTTTCCTTTCATAGCAGCATGATTAATCGGAAGTAGCTCTATCTCTAATAATGAAATATTTTATTATTTACTTATTAATGTTAAACTCATATCAGTTGAACCCAATAATTAATGAATTAGTCTTCATTGACATTTTATATTTTATAACATAAAATGTCTCCTCCGTTGACTATTACATCACCTCCGTGGACAAGGCAGAAATTAAAATATTTTAAACCTTGTAAAAAATAAAATAGAAAACTTGACCATTATTATAAGGACATATAACAAAAATAAATAAAGGCATTTATGTAATTTTTATCACTTGTTTAATTACCTTAATTTAAGAAAATCTTTTAGTCTATTTATACCTTTTCAGTGAGAATGACCCATTAAATAATGTGTTTTTATGCCTTTACTTCCTTCAAGTTATTTTGGTATTAAAC
Organism: Parasteatoda tepidariorum; assembly: GCF_982258835.1. Lineage (NCBI taxonomy): Eukaryota > Metazoa > Arthropoda > Arachnida > Araneae > Theridiidae > Parasteatoda > Parasteatoda tepidariorum. The sequence continues at coordinate 83,609,803 of NC_141765.1, forward strand.
GAAGTTAGTGAAATATGTTTGAAGTGAGTGTAATGCACTAATAGTCAATTTTACGTTGCATTTCGTAAATTAATTGGAAAATGAAATATTTTCTATCAAATGTCAATTCTGCATTCATAATTTTATTTTAAGTTATTTGAATTGATTTAAAATAAACGTATGGTTTAAATTCTGTTCAAACAATATTAGTAACAATCATGTAAGCATTAAAAACAATTCAACCGGAAAAAATATTTCAAAAATCATGTTTCAAATTTGTTTCCTTCATTTTTGAAATTTTGAAAACAAATTTCAATAATGTATTTCTTGTCAATAAACCAGCAAATTTCACAACAAAATTTGCAATTTTAACTATATTCAAATTTTGACAAAGGAAAATTTAAAAATCACAATCCGCTTTAATTCTTCGAGATATAGTAGTACTTTTTTTACGTCACATTTTAAATTCTTTAAACTACCTATGATATAAACACATGCAAAAAATTGCTTTTGTGATTTTATATTTATTTTTAAAAAAATTTTTTATGACTTTTATTTTTTAAAATGCATTTTGCTTACATATTTTAGTTAATTATAGCATAAGATTGAAAAATACAACTTTCGTGTTCAGTTTATTATCCTGAATCAATTCAAAATTATACTTAAGAAAAGTTATTATAAATGAATAAGTATTTATTTTTTGCAGTTTTTCGGGGAGAAAGGTTTAAAAAAAAATAAGCCTTTATTTATGTTTGCTTAATTAATTTTTTAATTTGCTTAAAATTCTGTTGTTGTTTCTAATGCCACCTGCTTGGTGAAACTAAGCGAATTTTAGGCAGAGGTTTATCTTGCGCTTCAGTGGAGCCATCTATGGCCAAAAATACTTATTCAGTCACGCATACGTCACAGTCCATTTACAGGGCGAACCCATTCATATATCCATTTATGCATCCACGGATCGTAATTTTCACCTGAACCCGAGAATCTCCAATTCAGTACCCCTGAAATATGATTTGTTTTGTGAACATAGAAGACTTTGTGACCCGACAGATTTAACGAGCACCAGTCACCATTTACTACACGGAGTCTTCGGCCAGCGGTGATCGAACTCACGATCACTTGAACAAGGGCTCAACAACCTAACAAGCAGGCTATCCTGGCAATACTTAAAATTCTAAATCTTAATTGCATCCATTTCCTATTTGGAATCAAATCTTTATGTGAAAAAACTTATGTATATATAGATACTTCTTATGTATAAACAGTTTACTTATAATGCAAAATGACGTGACAAAATTGTAATTTTTGAATAAAAAATATCAATTCTCAAACCAAATATCCTTCTCAGTTTGCATTATATTCAAAAAATGTAAATCAGTTTTTTCAAAAATAAGAATAGAATAAAACAGCTTTGTAAGCAACATTACTTTAGTGTAAGATAAGTTTTGGTTTGGCATAACCCGTTTACCAAGGAAATGGATTCTGACGTCATAATCCCGCCTCATTTTGAGTCACGTGAAGCTGTTTTCGATTTAAAGCTAATTTTGAGTTATGATTTTAATAAATTCAAGTTAATTTTGAACATCCTCAGTTGATTTTTGAAAGTTTTAAGTTATAGACTTGTCAAAATAATCAACATTACTCGATTACTCTATGTTTGCAGGTTGCTCGTTCTTAATATTAATTTTACCTCTTTGCGCATTCCGCTATATCTCAAGAGCTTTGAATGAAAATTAAAAAGATTCCGTACAAAATTATAAAATTTGTTTATCCATAGATAATTCAATGCAAAAGTGTTTAATTTTTCTTATTTATTATTTTGTTTAAAAATGACCGAAGAAACTTTTAATTGCAAGGTATACATTTTTTGCATCATTTTAAATAATGCAGTTTTAAATGGTGAAATACAAAATTTAGTGAAATCGGAAGAATAGTTCCTAAGAATTTTAAAAATACGTAAGTCATATTGTTTGAAAAAGTCTTATATTTAAAAATTTATTTCTCAGGAAGTATTCGGTCAACATCGCTCAAATGCTGTATTTGACCATTTAAAGTATTAGCAACATTTAAAATGATGCAAAAATTATTTACCTTAGAATTCATTTTTTTACCATTAATAAACAAAAAAATAAAAGATAAAAAGTATTTACTAAAGGTTTTATTTTGCTTGAAATTCTTTCTGGATAAACGGAGCTCATGTGAAGCTTTATGTGAAAAATCTCTTAATTCGCTTAAAAAATTCAAGATATGATGAAATACGTAAAAAGTAAAATTAACATAAAGGGGTCCAAATTCTGGACCATTCTTGAGTACAAATTACTCGAACCTTATTTGTCAGATTGCGGCTACCCCCTATTCGAATCCGTCGAGAAAACGATACGTTTATTCAAAGAAAGTACTTTTTTGTGTCTTGATTTCGTAACTTAAAGTATCGTTCGTACAATTAATTAGCATGTTGTACATAACCTCCTCGAATCATTCAGCTTGAGACCAAGAACGTAAGATCCAATCGTTAGATCAAAAATTACTTATGGTGGTAAATTTATTATTTTTCTTTATGCACTGTCAAGCAAAATTCATGTTTATAGCAGCTGTAGTTTCAATTTGTGCTGCAGTATTGAAAAAGAAAATCCAGAGAATGAGACAGGGAATAACAGGCATTAAAAAATTAAAATTTTTGGACAAAACTAGCGAAGATTTTCAAATTGAAAAGATATAAGAATTTTAATCTTACCTGTATTTTAATGTACTTTATTATACTGATCATTTAACACCATAGCTCTTTCCTATAAGAAAAATAGTTGCTTTAGTAAAACCATAGTTAAAAAAAGACAGCTGTGTAAATATTGCAATCAGAAATGAAGGGTATGTTACTACTCCCTCTGGGGTTGGGAAAAATTTGGTTCCATATCCAGACGTAACCTCCTATGTGTTTTTCGAATTCCAATATTTTGATTAAGATATTACAATACACATACTCTAAATTTAATTTACCGCTTTATGAGGTCAATGCGTGACAATTTAAACGAAAAACCATATAGTTTTTCTTTTACTTTTATAACCTTTTTATTGACAGTTTTTTTTCTTAGGTTTTTCATACTAGACATATCGCATTAAGTCACCGCTTTTTTTATTGTACCAACTTCATCGTTGTTGTTGCTGTTGTTGTTTCTAATACCACCTTCCACACGGGCAAGCCTGCTTGGTGAAACTGAGCAAATTTAAGGCAGAGTGTGCGTTTCTTGTTTTTCAGTGGCACCATCTATGGCTAAGAATTCGACTTCTGCCACACCATACGTTGCACCCGTTTATAGGGCGAACCCATTCATACATCCATTCATTCATCCACAATTCGTAAGTTTGACCTGAATCAGAGAATGATCAATCTCCAATCCAGTACCCACAAAGGTATTGATTTGTTATGAGAAGATGGAGAACTTTTGCGACTCGACAGATTTAACGTGCATCAGTCACTTTACTACACGGGGAGACCTTGGCCGGTGGGGTTCGAACCCACGAACTCTCGGACTTTGGCATGAATTTCACCGAACCCAGCTCAGTAGACGCACATGCGAATTCGTAAGTATTTCATCAAATATGTAAAATGATTGGCGCTTTCATACGCTATGGACCAACGGTACGTCATGGTTCTCAGCAGATCGCCGATGTCAAGCATCACTGTCTGCTGTCAGTGAGCGGGTGGGTGACCACTTGGATCCGTCTGCGTATGAACCGAGGGCGTGCAATATTGGTCCTCGTTAGGCTGCACTACCGTGAAGTGCTCGACTTCGCGCATAGGTCACCGGGCTACCAAAGCAGGGTAGCCATCCCCTCTGCAGAGGATCAAAATTGCGATGGCATGTCTTCGGATCATCCTCAGGGATGTTTCCACAGTTCGTCGCCAATAGCTCATTGAGCAGCTCTAGTGCGACGTAAATGAACAATAACAACGACTGACGGTAAGCCGAAATAGCTTGTGGTTGAATGAATTGTTAAAATGTTGAATAGAACAAAGTGAAAAATACGGTTTTGTATAATACGTGGCGAAAATTGACATGGTTAAGAAAAAAAATCTCATATTCGAAAAGGAAAAATTAAGCACTTTCTAAAAACACCCAATGAAAAAAGCACCTTTAAGAGCTTTTCATAAACGAAAATCGAAAATAAGCACCTTTAAGCACTTTTTAAAAACGCTACACACCTTTATAGCACAAAATTCCTGTTCGAGCCATATTTCAAAAATTAACCGAATATGCTTTAACGGTAAGGGTATCAAAATGTCTGTTTGGTGTGTCAGAAATGTCAATTTTTGGATACTTAATAACTAAGGAGGGCAAGAAACCATTACCTGATAAAGTAGACACGATTTTAAGTTACCCGCAGTCAAAAAGAATTGGGAAGATTTCTTCTCTTTTTTTTCTTTTTCTACCTCGTGCAGCTTATAACTAAACTCATTTTTAAGCGATTTTTTGAAAAGCTCAAAGAGCGCAATGATAATCATATGATTAACTGGTCAGAACAGTCCATGAGCGAATTTCAAAATTGCAAAACCCTTTCAGCAAACGCTACGCTGCTTACGCATCCTTACCTCGATGCAAATTTAGAATTGCTCGTGGTTGCCTCGGATTTTGCAACAGGAAAATCTTTATTTTAAACCGAAAACGAATTTCTTCAACTGTAGGGAGTTATAATAAAAAAATTCTCGAAATTATGTTTTGATCACAGATCACAAACCACTCACCTATGCATTCAAGTTAGATAAATTTTCACTTCAATTAGATTTTTTACCTCAGTTTACAACAGATATAGGATACCCAAATGGTTCTTATAATGTAACAGCATATGAGTTATCAAAAATAGTTCCTATAAACATGCCAAATCCTGTAGATTAGAGCAAAATAGCAGAATCTCAGGAAAATGATAAAGAATTAAATCGTTTAATCAATATTTCCCACGATTTAGATTTTAAAAATGAAAATATGGCTGATACGAATTTTTTTTTTAATATTGAGACATGTCTACTAAAACTGTTCGACCTTTTATTTCAAAACAATTACGTACGCAAATATTTGACACTATTCATAACCTATCACACTCCGGTACAAAAGCAATTAATAAATTAATTTGTAATAGATTTATTTAGCCTAACTTAAATAGAGATTGCAATACGTGGTCTAGTTACTGCATTCCATGTCAAAAATCATAAGGCATACTAAATTCCCTATTTTATTTCTTTTCCAGTAAAGTCCAAACGCTTTGACCATATTCATCTTGATATCATTGATCCTTTACCACCATCTAACTGATTTTCATACTCAGGGTTCCCACTCTTTTAACAAAGCAAAAATTAAGCACTTTTTTTGAAAAAATTAAGGACTTTTTTAAAAAAATTAAGGAATTAAAAATAGTATGATTGTTTATCATCGAATAAATATATACCACCAGTGACAGTGCTAATTATTTAACTTTCTTAAAAAAAAATCAATAATAAAAAAAAATAATAATAACAATTATATTATGAATTAAGTACTGATAAAATTATTTCAATAATTGTTTCAGGGCTCGTCAAAGTAGGAACCAGACAATTTTTAAAAAAAAATTCAGATTGTTAAGGATTAACAACATCTATGAAAATTATCTGTTTTCCCTTTTTAATCATTTTATTGAAATTGAATTGTAAAATTAGGTGCAGAAATATATTAAAAAAAGAGTGAATAAAGAAATTTTGGAAAAATATTGAAAAAATTATTACAAGTTTTTATACACTGAGTGGCCAAATTATTATGACCACCCCTTCAGTCGTCCGTTTCCATACCCTATACGGCGCAATGTGCGCCGAACAGTACGTTCAGAGACGTTCACAGTTGCTCCTTGAGTAAGATCACTTGCAATTTGTCGCACTGTTGCTCTCCTGTTGCGCTGCACAACCCTGGCCAGCCATCTCTCTGATCGAGCATTCAGTACCCTGTGACGACCACAGGTCTGACGTTGAGATCCGGTTTTTTGCTTGATTGTCCATTTTTTGTACACATTAACAACTGCTGCTCTAGAACACTTCACAAGTGCAGCCGTTTTGCTGATGCTCGTTTCGACACATCTCGCACCTACAATCATTCTACGTTGAAAGTCAGTTAAATCACTTTTCTTTCCCATATCTGAGCAAGCAACACAGTATAACTGATGACTCACTTGTCCAGCATTCCCGTGTTATGGTTATCTTGCCCTCTAGCGGCAAAGCTGTGACGCAATAACTCATTTGCAACTCTGAGGTGGTCATAATAATTTGGCCACTCAGTGTATTTCGCTACTAGACATGCATCACATATTCAGCTGTGGGCCAATCTTGGTAAATATTCAGTTACGCCAAAAAAAATTCTTTTTCTCTATTAGCAAAATGTTTCATTTATAATGGTATATATTTAAAAAATATTAATACTAAGAAGTTGAATTACAGTTATGCATGAGAGTAGTTTTCTTAACTATGTCACGTCAAATTAAGTCCTATTTTAAGTAAAAACGGGTCATACTAATATCTAAGCACCTTGAATCATTCCACTTTTTTTCATGTACAGATATTTTTAAATTCATTGCAATAAATATTTTTATAAAATTTTTATAGAATAAAAATACAATTATGTTTAAGATTTATAATTTTCAAACTAGATTGTTCAAACTATAATGTTCTAAATATGCTTAATAGTTCTCGGTTAAACATATTAATAATAGGATCCAGAAAGATTTTTCAAAGGTATCAACGCATTCCTATGGCTAGAAAATTGATAATGTTACTTAATTAACAAATATTTATAAATTATTTATTTTTTCATAATTTATAGACATTTACTTGTAATATTTCTTCATCATCCTGTATAATTCTTAATATTATTCTCTAATATTATTATGATTTGATATTTTATTTTTATGGTGAATTAATAGTTTTGAAAAACTCGATTGAAAAATTTTATGAAAAACATATTGAAAGTAATGTGTAACTTAACCACTTTGAAATTATTCCTCAACAGCAAATGTGTTATATTTACTTTTAAGATGAGCTTTACAATTATTTCCAGCCAAAACTGATATTAGGAATTAACTTTAATATTAATAAACAATCTGACAAAAAACATTTACTAAAGTTAAAGCAACCAAAAGTTGAATAGAAACTTTAAAAAAATATATTAAAAAGAAAAAAAGAAACAGTATATTAAGTTGCAATGTTAACTGAGAAAAATGATTATTAAAATCTAAGTTTGAATTTTATTCTAATCGACATTAATAACAAAAAGTTTGTGATCTTTTAATTGAGTAGATTTAAATTTTTATGTAACAATCCGCTTATCCTTAAGAAACAAAAACAATCTAACTGTGTAACAATCCAAAACTTTAAAAAAAAAAATTTGCATTGCGGCAAAACAAGTTATAAATAGTTACCTAATATTTAACTTTCTTGTTAGGAGAAAATCATGCATTATTTAGAACTCAGAAATGAAAATTAAAAATATTTCTGAAAAAACTCGAGGTTTTTCTTCAAAAACTCAATAAATCTCAGGTTTTTGACATAAAACCTAGGTGGGATAGGATTTTTCAAACCCTGTTTATTACATATCTGTCTAATTTTTAGTACAATCAAGAATTTTGAAAAATGCTGCTGCTTTACAGTTAAAGTTACTTATTACACACTGAAATATTATACAAATTTATTTAATTCTTTCAAGATTTATGGAAATAATTTTCATTATGGATTCTAGATCAAAATTTTTTTCTCATACTTCTTTTCTTAGGGTTTTACTTTATTCCTATTAGCAGATTCATTACCAGTAGAACTGAATTTCTTGAATTCTGTAAATTTTGAAGGTCAGTGTGGGTCTCCTACTTAAGTACCTTAGAACTACCCCTCAAAAAAGCACTATCTCTTCCATCTGCAGTATTTCCCTTGTCCACACTCTATTCTTTTCTTTTAGAATGTCACTCTTTTCTTAGAGTATCATTCGAGGCAAAAGGCAGAATATATTAATGAAAGAACCAATATATTAATAAAAAGACATGTTTTCTTCTCCTTGCCAGTAGCCATCTCACACACATCACTTCTTATCTCTCTAAAATGCTTTACTCTCCGTGCATGATCTAATTCTAGGTGATAAAAGAACGACTTTTTGTTTTAAAACATTGAACTGAAAAATTGTCCCTATCAACTATAGTGATGCTGAGAAATTAAGCACTTCTAAGAACCAAAACTAAGTACTTTTAAGGGCCCTTATTTTCCAAAATAAAAGTTAAGCAGTTTTTAAGGACTTTTAAGGACCCTGATACTGCTTAACGATGATGGACAGACATACTAGATGGGTTCCGAATACAGGGAAGCCGAGGCTTTCTTGTATTACCCACTTTGTAAGGTAGGCAGAAACTTTATTTATATCGCTGCACAATGGGCTATTGGCAGGAAAACATCCCTGAGGATGATCCGAAGACAAGCCATCACAATTTTGATCCTCTGAAGAAGGGATGGCTCCCCTGCTTTGGCAGCCCGACGACCTGCTCGCGAAGTCGAGCACTTTACGGTAGAACACTTTAACGAGACCGATACCGCGCACCCTCAGTCCCTACGCATGCTGATCAAAGTAATCACCCACCCGCTTTCTGATCACAGACAGTGATGCTTGACTTCTGTGTTCTACTGGGAACCGTGTCTTTACGATCAGTCCTCTGCGGGACTGCCCGCTTAAGATCACCTTCAGTGATAACGACCGACTAGGGTCGTCAGTTCGAGAGTAAATCCTTCAAAACTCTAGCACATCTCATGGGCATCAAAAGAGTTTGATCCTCACCTTACCATCCTCAAAGTAAAGGAATGATAGAAAGATGGCACCGATCCTTGAAAGCTGCACTGATGTATATATTCCTGTTGCACTTCAATTGATGTATAACAATCGTAGTGCCATCCTACTCCGCCACCAAAATTTCATCAAGGATAGAATTCGATGAATGGATACTACTAGTTGCCTTATTTGCCAAAGACCGGAAATGCTGTGTTAAGTTTACCGGATTTTGAGCATTTGTGGTGAGAGTTGTATTAAGTTCATGGTAGTGTATGTGGTCTCTCCTGTGTTGCTATTAACAGTCTAGTGTGTGCAGCATCACGTTGCGCATAAATGAAACGGAGAAGCAACAGCGTGAGGAGGACGATGACTCAGTAACAAATAGAAAGTCAACTTTTTAATGAGTACCATACATGAAAGCAAGTATCTTCATAGCACGTCCGCAGGTCACAAATGTAGGGAAAGTAGAAATCGACAATGTCAACCTTCATCTATCAAAAGTACCTCAAGACTGAATCGAGTTAACATGTATTACAGTGAATTGATGCTTAATAAACGTAGTTATAGTTATGCAACAAGACAATTGGTCAGCCTTTTTACCGGCTATCCTCTTGAGCTGTATATATGGAAGATCTACAGTCACCATCTGCAGAGCTCGTCTGCAGAACAACACTTTGCACCCCAGTTGAGCTTTTCGATTCTACTCCAATGAACTCGCCCCAACTCCAGCTTGTCTATTATTGACAAAAACATTTCTCTACCATCAGAACTTCTCCAGCTTCCTGCCATTTTTAAAAGTGAGCGCGTCCAGCCTTAAAAGTCACGTCTTCATCAGCAATGAACCTTTGCAGGCTCCTTTAGATGAACCTTTTTTAGTGCTTCAGCGAGCTGATAAAATTTTTTATGTTGATTATTAGAGGTCAACAATCTCTACTTCTTTCATCAGTAGTTGACACTTGACTCCATCTCCTCGGAGTTGATTTCAGAGCGGAAAGTAAGAGGAGAAACTTCTCCGCTCTTGAAATTGAAACAGCCCTTAATGCGCAAACAGCGTATTCTTTTTCAGTCATTTACTTCGCTTTATCATCTGCTTTTATACCTTTCCTTACTCTAACTAATTAAATATATTTGTCTCAAAAAGGACAAACTATTCACTCAAAATCAAAAAATATCAAATTTATGAAATATTAAATGTTAAAAAAATGCACCTAACGATTGCGAAATAAATATTTTAGTCATACGATCGCCAAATAGCAACCTTGTTGAGAATTGTTCACACCCTTCTCCCAAAAATAGAGAAATAGTTATATCGGATACCACGAGATGAAGGGGGGTGAAGTGCCAACTCCTGGGGAAAGAACTATAGGTGGGTGAAACCTGCCTTCTTTTAAAGTGAATTTCTACAACCTTCTGGAATATCTAAGACTGTATAGTGTGAAATACGGTGTACTCATGTAAATTAGGAAGCCAAAAAAAATATTTGGAAGAACTGTGCGTTTTCCAAAAAAAGTATAGCAAGTGAAACATGTGGGGGGAGTGTGCTGTGCTCGATACTCTCACCCATTTTAAACAGCAATGTTCCCCAGTCTTTTTCACCAGTTTTAACCAAGTAATTTTCACCAGTTTCTCAGCTGTATTTTTACTCCCAAAATGGACACAAATTAAATATTTTTATCGCTAACGAAACAGCAAATTAATTTTCACACTGCAATGAGTACTTTAAATTATGAAAAGTATAGATATGATGAAAAAATTTCGAATAGTAAGGTACATACATTTTTTATATCATTTTAAATAATTCAATTTTGAATGGTAAAAAAGAAAATCGGTCGAATAGTTCCAGAGCGATTGAATTTTGAAAAAGTAGCATTGTTCGAAAAAGTCTTATATTTAAAAATTGATTTCTCAGGAACTATTCAGTCGATTTAGCTCAGAATTTATACTTCTCCATTTCAAGTTGCATTCGCTGAAATGTAGCTCAAATTGCGTACCTTAGAATTTTTTTTTTACTATCACTGAATAAAATAAAAATATATAACAAATATTTACTAAAGGTTTTACTTCGGTAGAAATTATTTCTTGAAAAACAAAGTTTATAATTGCGCGAAAAATCTTTCAATTCGCTTAAAACGTTCTCAAGTTATGATAAAATGCGCAAAAAATAAAATTAACATCAAGGGGTACAAAATCAGGACCACTCTTCAGCCCTAGGACCTTCTTTCTCAGATTGCGGCTACCTCCTATTCAAATCAGACGATATGTTTGTTCAAAGAAAGTACGTTTTTGTGTCTGATCTCGTAACTTAAAATATCGTTTGAACAAATTAATTAGCATGTTTGAAGTTACCCCCTCAAATCATTCAAATTGAGATCAAGAGAGTAAAGATCCACTCATTAGATCAAAAATTATTTGTGGTGGTCCATTTATTATTTTTTTGTAAACTGCAAATCAGAATTCATGTTAATAGCAATAGTAGTTATCCATTTGTGCTGCAGTTTACAAAAAAATAATAAATAGGTTTAAATATATAAATGGATTAAAAAATAATAAATGGATTAATTTAAATTTTTCAATGCCTGTTTCATATTTTTTTTTCAAAACTGCAAATCAGAATTCATGTTAATAGCAATAGTAATTATTCATTTGTGCTGCAGTTTTGAAAAAAAAATGAAACAGATATTGAAAAATTTAAACTTTTGGTCAAAACAAGTAAAGGTGTCAAAATAAATAAAAAATGAGAATTGCATTCTTACCTATAATTTGTTGCACTACGTTATACAGCTGGATTAACTCTTTCCTATAACAAAAATAGGTGCTATAGTAGAACAACAATACCTCAAAAAAGCAGTCTGAACTGCACAATAAAAAGATGCATTTATAATTGAAAAGTTGCATTTTTATCTGCTTTTAAGATCTTAAACAAAAAAATATTTTGTTTCTTAATTTATTAACTTATTCCTTTGCAGTGATCGCCGATCTCACCAGTTTTAACCTGTAATTTTCACTGAACCCAATCCAGAAGGCAAGGGAACTCCTGGATCAAATATTGGGAGAAATTTTCCTTCGTGGAGGACTATTTAATAAAACTAACACGCATTTGTGTTACATGGAGAGGAAGATCACGAGAACCTCCCACGGTTAGCATGACGGCAAGGGGACTCTGGCCCATGATCCATCTACCCCTGAGGACACGTCAGCACTGTGGTCGATGCAAGCCGGATGCGAAATTCGTATCTATCAGTCATCGCCGCTTCGAACCCCGGTTCACCTCATTGGAAGGCGAACGCTCTATCCCCAGAGCCATCACGACTCGAGTAAAGGTTTTTATTTTTTTATTTTATGACCGCCGTTGAACAGTCGACCCAATTTTTGGGTTTACGACTACAAATGTTCAACGCCGTAGCTTTGTAATTTTGAACCAATCCAGAAGACAAGGAAACTCCTGGATCGGTACCCCCAGAGGTATTGATTTGTTATGGGAACATGGAGGACTTTGAGACTCGACAGATTTAACGTGCATCAGTCAGGAAAAGGCAACCCTGTGATAAACATCCTTCGTCAGGTGAAGAACTGGCACTTATAGTTTGACTATAAAAAGAACTCCCCTCGCCACGAAGCCTACGGCCGTCTGCTACAATGGAAACAAGAAATAGTGCACCTCGAAGTGCATCTCTTCAGACGAATGGCTAGGGGAGTTCTTTGCATAGAAAAACTATACTCTTTACTAGTTAGCTTGGTCGCATAACGACAGCATAATGTTTAAGTTTGATAATAATGCTTATTCGTTTGTTTATGTTATACAAATATTTTGAATAAATGGTTTGAAAAGAATTTAACCTGTTATATCCTTATAACCTTAACTCTATGAATGAAACATTTATTATCATTGAGATTTGATATCAATGGTTTATTACCACAGCCTTAAGGTAACCGAGAGTTGATTAACAAATACTTTAGATGGCCAAACCATTTTATACAATAGTATTGAATTTTGAGTGAAAAATTATAACACATAATAGAAATATAACTAAATAAAAATATAATTATAAAAATTATAAGATTTATTTTTATTCTAGTTAAATATTTTTCAGCTCTAACTATTTAAGACTGAGTTAACAAAAACTTTTGGTACTTGAATTTAATCTAGTTATTCGTTTCGCTAAGCTCTGTAAGCAAAACTTGAATTTTTTGATCAAAAATTAGCTAACTTGATTTCAGCAATTATTGATTTTTGTGGGTTGGTTAACAGTTTCTTCAGGTTCGTAAGAAAAATTAACTTTTCGGGTTACTGACTTTTACCAATTAGCCATAATTTGCTGTTGACTCAACTTTCTGTATAACAACAAGGCCCTATATGTCACCTTAATATTGGCCCATAATATTCAAATTGGATCACGTACTATATTACCAGACACTAGTGTACCCTACGAGGGAAAATAATTATAGGCCTAATAGCCCCCCCCAATTTATTAAGATAATTAATTCAATGATGCACTCTAATTTAAAGGCGAAATTTAAACTTAATAATTTTTTTGGTTAGATATTTGCTAATTTCGTTTTTTCCATACTTTATTTTGGTGGATAAGGAGACTACAAGAATTTCCGTTATGTGGAAGAAGCTAACGATTTCCTTCATTGGGGCAAAGTTCGAAGACGAAGTTCAATTTGTTGTTCCTAAATCAAAATTAGCCAAATTTTGATTCAGAATATTAATTTGCTAATGGGCTGAAGAAAACTTTCTTTGGACTAACATTTTTAAGTTAAATTCTTAAATTGTGATATTTTAGTCAATAAACATAGCTTGTTTTAGTCACTACTTTTTTCGGCGAATAGGGTAACATTTTTTTTGTTGGGAGGGAATAATTTTTTTTTTTAATTTGAGCGAAAGATTTGACGCAAAATTAAATTTTCTAGTTTTCTGATCTATGATAACTAAAACATGTTTATATACAGGCGTGTGGATTAACACCACTTCCCTACAACAGTTTTAAAATTTGATGCAAAACGCAAACTGTCATTTTTGGTCAAAATTTAGCCAAAAGTTTTTTTGGCCATACCCAAGTCAAACTTCTTGATGGTCCCATCACAACATCTTGATGATTTATATTGGCTTCAGTGCGATTCATGATGATCCAACATCATTTGATGGTCACCCTGGTTTTTGATATGCCAACAAACTTCTATCATTTCATGATGGAAAGTTCTACTTTAATACTATGATGGTTAACTTACTTAATGGTTATGATGGTTACTTTAATACCATGATGGTTCTAACTATACATTTCAATTATGATTTAAAGTGAATTCTTGCTGTTTTCAGGAATATACCATCAAAACAATTTGTTTGTTTTTTCTTGTTGGCCCGAATAAATCAGTCCGAATTCCTACATTAGGATGATGGCTGTTCATGATCGTTCCAACATTTGATTTCTTAGGAACTATGATAGAAACTATGATGAACAAACCATCAAAACAAGTTGCTTTTCTTACGTTGGACCATCATAAATCGATTAGAATTTCTACATTGGGGTGATTTTTACTTATGTTGGTTACCAACAAAAAATAGAATGGAATTATTGATGGTTATAGGATGGTTATTGATGATGGAATTATTGACTGTTACCATCATGATTATGTTGGTCCATCAAGGGAAAACCATCAAAAAGTTTGACTTGGGTAATCTTTTTGGCTGAAAAGTTTCGTTTGGTTAGAGTCAGGGCTAAAGAGAATACAAGGGCTAGTTCACTCCGCTCTTAGAGCTGAAGCTACGATTTCCCTCCTCATGACGTCACTGTGTCTACAGATCTCGGAGATCGCAAGCAAAGATATGGTAACTTCGCATCTTTCTCTTTGTAAAAATAAGTTAGACTTTTTCTGGTTATTAGCTTTCAAACTTTACGTAATTAACACATTATTTCCGTTCATAAACATAGTTAAAAAAAAACTTTCTTGGTTATTATATTAAAAAAAATACCATTTTAAACTTATAAAAATGTTTTGCTAGTTGGTGAAAATGACACGATAAATACTTTATTTTAAAAAGTTCAGTTTTAACTTTAACTATTAAGAAAAATGAAGGCATATATCGACACTTTTTCTATCTACATATTTTCTTATAACGATAAGTTAAGTTAAATTTAGAATCCCTGATTTTAAAATATGTCGTTAATAGCAATTTGTTCATACTTAATCATTAGGAAACATCAACCTTAAACGCTAATTACTGATACAAAATAATAATTTAGGTTCATAATGAAATTAGAAATTTTACAATTGCTTATAGACATTTAAATTTACCATGATATAATTTATAGATATTTAAATTGAAGAGAATATAATTTTTAAAAAAAATCATAAATATTTAGAATAACTACATTAAAAAATATGTTATGAAATTAGGAGAATTTCAACTATATACTATATATTTTATTTATACTTTTTATTTACATTTTCATTTTCTTTGACTTTATCAATTTTTTAATTCTTTTCACCTGCCTTTCTTTATGAAGTAACGAGGCGGTTTCTATTTAGATAATGAATTTTTATAAAAGTTCTTTACGACAGAATAAACGTATTGCTGTTTTATATTAACTGTGTCATTTCGGAATCCATTCTTTACATAGTTGTTCATTTACTTTAGGGAACACGCGAAAAATTATACACTTTCCTTTTGTTTTTGTATCAGAATTTTTGCAAGTTGCAATCGCGCAAACTGGCATTTCGATGATAGTTTTAAATTCTTGTAAATTCACTGCAAAAACTGAGGAAAATCATTATAGAAAGCAACAAATATTTTAGAATATCTCGCAAAAAGAAATGATCTAATATTAGTTAGAGCTGGTAAGGCCGAACGCTCCGTTCTTGAAAAAAAGTGCGAGCTTTGCGCCAAAGTGACGTCACTAGAGAAAATCGGAGGATTGGCGCGGCTAGAGTTACTTCAAAGGAGTGAACCAGCCCTTCTATTCTCTTTAGCCCTGGGGTTAATCACTCTTTCATTTTAAGAGAGCACGTGGTGTCAAAAATCCTAAACTTTTAACATTATACTATTACAACTCACAAAAATAGATTAAGTTTCATTTTTTTGTAGCTTAGAAATTTCTTTAAAAATATTTAAGCTATGTAAAACCTCTTATAATTTACTTAATAAAAATATCTTCAAATTGAAGTATATTTTCCACTTAATGTTGAGACTTATTTTGCACTACGATGATTTTGTTTTAAAATTAATAATTTTAAGTTATTTAAATTATTAGTTATTAAGTTAAATTAATAATTTTAAAATTAATTAATTTAATTATTAATTTAACTATTTTAGGTAAATTAAAGAATATAACATGCATTTACTTTTGCTTACTAACATATTCATTTTAAGTTTAATTTTACAAAGAGTAAAGATTTTTATTGTTAAAATTTATATGGAAAATTATTATTATGTAAAGCAATGAAAAACATCCTATGGGTTTTAGATATTTCGATTGATCTGTAGTTTATTTTAATAAAGGAATATATTTTAAAATTAGTTTTGAATTCTTTGATTTTAAATGAAATCTAGTAGCTAAAAGTATTTAATTTTGCGTAAACATAATTCTAAGATAATTGTTAAAAATAATTCAGTGCTGTTAGCATTAATTTTATATAAAAATTACTACGATTAATGTCTGCATGCCTGTCTAAATACTTGGGCAAAGGTCAATCTGCCTTTCATTGGTCAATCTACTGTGCAAGGGACCCTTCGCGCAAATCGTTACTATAAACTAATTATGGTAAGAACTCAAAAAGAATAACAGTTTAAAACTAGCATTCTATTAATTTTTTATTTCAATATTCAAGAATTTTTTCCAAGAACTTTAAAATTCTCCGTCTTCTATAATAGGCATGAAATAAATAATTTATCCCTTAATTTAAGTAAGCAACTTTTAGGGTCAGTTCGTTAATCGGAGAATACAAAAGTCAAAAATTTTGATGGAGCTCCATTGATGGACCCACATAATCTTGACGGCAACCATCAATAATTCCATCATGAACCATTATAATTTTTGGTAACCTACATAAGTAATAAAATTAAGAACTTTTTAAAAACACCCTATGAAAAAGGCAGCTATAAAGGATTTTGAAATACTAAAGTAAAAAAAAAGCACATTTAAGCACTTTTTAAAAACGTTACGCACCATGCTTATATACACTCTATAACAAAAAAATCGACGCACCAAGAAGGAAATGTCCGATTGAAACGAAAATTGGTGGATAGGAAGACAATGTACAGAATAGTAAATGATTAAAATTTCAGAACAATTGAATAATTTATTGCAGAGTTACAGGAACAAGTTTAATAAGGTGTTGACCCGCCTCTAGCCTGGATACAAGCTGCCACACGGCTTGGCATAGACCGATAGAGCTCTCAGATGGTCTCTTGCGGTATTTCCTGTCAAATTCGACAAAATTGTTGAACGAGGTCATCAACATTCCGTGCCAGATGCAATCACCTTCCCATCATATCCCAGACATGCTCGATGGGAGAGAGATCTGGTGATCTGGCAGGCCAAGGAAGAGTTTGACAAGCTTGCAGACAGTTCATAGCAACGCAGTATGTGGTCTGGCATTGTCCTGCTGAAAAACCAGCCCAGGGCACTGCAAAAGGAACGGTAGCAAAACAGGTCTTATGATGTCGTCGACGTACCGCTGTGCAGTAAGTATACCTCTAATGACGACCAAAGGGGTCCGGTTGTCAAAGGAAATGGCACCCCAGACAATAATGCCTTGTTTAGGGCCGGTGTGGCGAGCAATAGTGAAGGCAGAATTCCCCCTCTGCGTCTCCAAACACGTCTTCGATGATCGTCAGGACACAGTTAGAAGCGGGATTCGTCGCTAAAGACTATTCGTCCCCAGTCATGCACCACTGTAATCTGGCACCAAGAAGCAATCGGATGATTGCATCTTGGTGCGTCGATTTTTTTGTTATAGAGTGTATTTGATAACCGTTGTTAAACAGCCGACCCAATTTTTGGGTCTACGACGGTAATTTTAATTTTTCATATTTTGACAGCTTTTTGTCTGTTCCTCATTTAAATTGTAATTAGTGAACCCCAAATTATATATTTTTCTTATTTACGCTTTTTTTATATTTTATATCCGTCGTTGAACAGTCGACCCAATTTCGGGTTTGCGACTACCAATGTTGAACTCCAAACCCTTATAATTTTGAACCAATCCAGATGACAAGGAAACTCCTGGATCAGTACCTCCAGAGGTATGATTTGTTACGGGAACATTGAGGATATTGTGACTCGACAGATTTAACGTGCATCAGTCATCATTTACTACATGGGGAGTCATCGGCTGGCGGGAATCAAATCTACGACCTCTTAAACATTGGCTCAATGCCCTTCCAACCAGGCTATCCCGGCCCTCATGTAGTATATTGCCGTTGATAGAGCTACTTTGTGCAAAATAAATCCGAATAATGAAACAATTTTCACTTTTTTACTGTCTTTTGAGAAGACGCTAGGGAAGGAATGGGTTAATACGTTCGACAAAATTAGAGATAAATGCAATAAAATAAAAAGTTGAGATTCTGTTAACTGATCTTATGAAAATAATTTAAACATTTATTTTCAGAATGTAATACTAAGAGGTTACAGTTCTAATCATAAATACCTATATAAATTTATAAATTATGGTGCTTAAAACTGTTTCATTTATTTTAAATAAATGCTGATAATGAAACAATTGTGTTTTTTATCATTTATCGTTTCGGGAGGAAAAAGAAAGTTTCCTAAGATTGTAACTGTTTTATGAACTAAAACTAATTAGACATTCTAATTAGATATATTTGGATTAGCTGCAATTGCTCAAACTCGTTTAGAAATTAATATATAAATTAATTCATTATCTGGATTTAATTGATATTTTAATGGAGATTTTGGTGCTGTTCGTGTAATGGTTAGTTTTTTATATTTCTTTAAATTTTAATATGCATTAATGAGTTTTTTCTTTTTACGCTTAATTTTTATTTATATGAATAGTAAGATGACGGATTTTTTCATATCGCATGATCCGTCACGTAGGTTAACAGGGGGTCCTGCAGATAGACTTGATCAAGGGTCTACTGGGATTAATAAGCTATACCTGAGCAATTGCTTTGTTATATTAAACACTTTGAAAATTTAAAAAATATAACAAAATCATTAAATTTTTCTTGCATTTTCATTTCAATTTTTAAATGCTTTTTCTCATTTAGTTTATCCATTATGGTACCTCGATGCTGAGTCAGTTTTTGGTTTAACTAATGACTGCAGAAGACTCCAGTTTGTTAGCAGGCAGTGTACCACCCGATGAAGTGCTGTTTTTGCAACATACATATCCTTAGAAAAAAATTTTTGCTTGAATTGTTTCTAACTTTCTAAATTGTTGAATTAAGACAAATTTGGTTTTAGCTTCTTTTAGCGCTTTTCCATTTTGAATTATTATTATTATTTTAAATGATATTTTCTTAATTCGCCTTTTTTTTTTATCTTGCTTAAATCTTTAATTCTTTGGTTGGGTGTTAACTCGATTCTATCTGGAGTTAACTTTTGATGACGTTGTCGGTTGTTGACGAACTTCACAACTTCATTACTGATGACTCTTCGTTTTAGTTTTCATCATTTCTTGTGAGTGTGGATATGTTGTTCGTGAGGCTATGGTTTAAAGCGCATAAAAAATTTTGAAATATTCACCAATCAGCGATGAATGAAGTGAGTTTTTAACTATTATCACCACGTTATAGCAATAGGTAACAGGGTGCATAGCCAGATTTTTCAACAAAAAATAGGCACCTTTTAATTACTTTTTTATCACTCAAATAATATTTTTATCACTTTCGGGGAAAAAAAATCATAATTAGGATCCGTGCAGTAATATAAATTATATTTTTTTCTATCGCTTAAATTTTTTAATCTATGAACATAAAATCAATAAAATTCAAAAATATTTTCAAAAACTTTACATAATCGTGATAAAATAACTAGTTTCTGATAAATATTGCGGAGAAAATTGCGAAAATCATGCATTTTTTGTAATTTAGAGCCACAACCGATTCGGAAAAGAAAAAATCTCTTTTAAACAGATAGAAAATTAAGCACTTTTTACAAACCCCGAATAAAATTAGCACTTTTAAGGGCTTTTAAAATCGTTACGCACCCTGGGTAAGTAATACGCATTCATAAACAGGAATCACGAAGAAAAATTGTATAATAAAAGTTAATTTCTTTTTATTTATTAATATTATTCAGTGTTGTCTAGTGTGTCATTCAGAATACTTCTGAGTACTGTTTGTGGCGAGTATTTTTTACCCATTCGTTGACCCATTAAAAAATTTCCCCACTTCAAAACGCTAAGCAGTTTTCTGGCAAAAACAAGTACAGCTTATTTCTGACCTGGATTCCCAGAAATTTAGTTTTCCGTTCAAAAATAAGTCCATTGCATTAGATAATTAGCCTATATTTTCCCACCAAAATGTTTTGCTTCCTATCCCACCTATAAAAAGGTATTTTGAAAAAACAATCTTAAACTGACTTTTGAACTCGAAAACGAATAATTTTAATTTCGCATTCAAACATTCGCCCATAGTAGCAATACTTTATGCTAGAAAAAAGTTTAGTTTGCTAAATCACGAAAAAAGTATAGCTGAGGCAAATTTTAGTTAGTTTTTGACAAAAAAAAAATAATTAAAAAGTTGAATTTTGCTTCCAAATTTAAGCTCGGTTTTGGTCCTCAACCTCCAGTCTATGGATCAAATAGTACAACTCTCGACATGGAACATTAAATTGCTTCCATTTTTTTACTGTGTATTTCTCTCGGGTTTGTACGACTTTGTGTGGACGTAAGGTTGACTGGGTGGTGAGATAAAACTTATTAAACTCAGATCAGTCACCTATGCCACACCCATACCGCAAATGAAACTGTTTTGAAGGATGTTTAAAAACAATTAAATTAAAATTATTAAATCAAAACCATCTAAAGTATAACACACAAAGTTCGCGCCCTCCTTCAGTGGGCCGTGGTAAAATTATCAAACGTTGACCTAACCTTGGTGGTAATACTGGAAAAAAAAGGTTGGGAAGCACTAGTAAATTGGTACTGAATAATTGTGGTCCCCCATCAGAATTTTATTTGCCATAGAATTCGATGAATGAATATCACTTTATTGCGGTTTTTATGAGAGGCCAGAAGAACTGTATTAAGATCACAAGATTTTGAGCGTTGATTGTAAGAGCTGTATTAATGATTGCTCCTCTCTTGCTATGAGCAGTGTGCACAGATCCCCGTTGTGTGTGATCGAGACTGAGCAGTAACAGAGCGAGGAGGATAATGTCGCAATCACAAATAAAAAGTGAACTGTTCATTGTCTTCTATCCATCACTCTAGATGTATTGAAATCCAAGTGAGCGTTTCAGTGAGAAGTATACTGTTGTTCCAAGCAGGCGTGTTTAGATCAAAGTGGACGCTGCTGCCAAGGTAGGCGTGTTCAGTTCACGTCCGGAGGTCTTCAATGCGATGCGTTTTTATTTTCTTCCAATGCCCACTTGGAGAATGACTTACCTCATACAGGCATCTGAAGGGCAGATTTGTGGGCCACTATTTCAGGGGCACCACATTAGGTGGGCCAACGTTGCCCACAGTAAGGACAGATAGTACAGAGAAGGAAAGGCCTTGCCCGGGATTCGTACCCAGAATCTTTCTGATGCAAGGGCAGTTCCCTAACCCTGACACAGGCCGGTTGACCTATGCGAGGAGTACGTTAACGAAAATCTCAACCATTATCTATCAAAACGAACCTCAAAATAGAATACAGTTAACATGTTTATATACTAATGAATGAGAGTTGAATAATTGCAGTGGTAATTACGCTACAAAGTTTTTCAACATTAATATTTGTACACGGAAAGAATTTGGTAAAATATTTCTTAAAAATTTGTGTTTGAAAAGTAAATTCCTGACCAACACATTTTTTTCACTCATTGTAAATGACTTCGATACTTATTATATTTTAATTACCAGAGTTAGACTCAGAATTCTGTAATAAGATAAAAATTTGTCCTTTTCAAATTTAAGAAATAAATTATTTTTAAGTTTGTAACTCATATTATTACTTTTAATTTTTGACAGTGCTTAACTTTATTCAATTTTTTTTTTTATTGTGAATTTTATTTCAAATGATTTTAGTGTTTAAAACGAAGAGGTTCATTCAAAGACGAATTTCGATGGAAAAATTCAAACTAGAAGATTTTGACAAAGATTAGTTAAAATCTGTTTTGACTATTACTTTTCAGTTGGTAGGTTAAAGAAAATTTTTGGTGGGTTTAAAATTTCCTACATTTTTGCTTAAATTTAAAGGTAAAACTTGTGGTTTGTAAAATAAAATTTGCTATATAAGTCATTATCATAATTTTTTTGGCGGATAGCTAGAGAAAACATTAGGGCTTAACATTTCTTTTATAAACATAGATTTCATAATAAAATTCGAAATTCCGATTAAAAATTTTATTAGCTTTATTAAAAATTAGCAAAAGATAGTTTTGGTCCACACTTTTTTCGGTAGGGTGTCTATCGCAATAACTATCTGTAATGGACTTTTGGAGGCAAAATTCAAATGTTTAGTTTTTGGTTTTAGTTTTTAAAATTGTTATTTTTGAACTGTAACTATTTTCTACAATTATCTAACGTTTGGAAAATAATCAAAACTTGTGGTTTCTAAGTCAATAAAAAACTGCGTTAGCAACAATTTTCTTTTTCGTTGACGAGAAGTTAGAATAGGTTATTTCTTATGGTATGTTAACGTTTCGAGTAGGGTAACGTTCGTTCAAATTTTATTTCTTTATCAAATATATATGCTAGCATATGTCGTTGCATACTTCTTTTGGGGGGTTGCCTGGAGTATCAAAATTTCTTTCCGCAAGAAAGTAACATTTTGTGGTCACATTCAATATTGTGGTTTTTAAGTCAAATAAAAATTAAAACTTGTTTTTGGCCATGTTTTTAAAGGCATGTTTTGTAAATCATAAAATAATCAAAACCAATTTTCGTCGTAGCTATGTTACCGTGAAGGACCTAAATGTCTATTTTACCGGTGAATGTCAACAATCACATAGTCACTTTGGTAAATGTCCGAAATATTTGTTATATCTGATTTGATATTAATTTATTCGATATTATTATATTAATTTGATATTATTATTTTGATACTATTATTATTATTTTGATATTATTATTATTAATTTGATATTATTAATTCGATGTTATTATTATTAATTTGATATTATTATATTTATTCGATGTTTTAATATCTGCTGAGGTTAGATTGGGAGAAACATCAGTATTAGGAGTACCGGTTAAATGCATACCGAGCATTGGCACTTAACTAGACCTAGTATACATTTTGGACATTGTGAATGTTAACATTCACCGTTGGAAGTCAACAACAACTAATTTCAGTCATTCATAGTAACAACCACACTTGATCAAGTGATCCTAACGAATGCATAAGAACGAACATTTTGAATTAAAGAAAGATTCTGGCTGCTTACTACAAAGGGCTAATGTTTAAAGGCAAAATTCGAATTTAAGGTTACAAGAACAAAAATTATTTATAGCTTGTTTTTGCCATGCCATACTCTTCAACAATATTTTTAATTTGCATTAGAATGTACTAATAATTCCCTACAATATGCTAACGTTTGGAAGTAAAGTTCAAGCTGATGTTTTTTTTTTTTTTTTTTTTTTTTTTTTTTTTTTTTTTTTTTTCCTTTAAAACAGAATTATGCTAAAACTTGCTTATAGGAAAATTTCAAACTTCTGGTTTCCAAGACAAAGATTCGTATTAACTTGTCTGAGCAATATTTTTTTTGACGGTTTGGTTAAACGAAAAGCTTAAGTGGGATAAAAATGAACTTGTTTCTAGGTCAAATTAAATTTAAAGTTTATCAATCCGAAACATTTTCTTTTGACAAATGTAAAACAAATAGCTTATAAGGATTATTTTGTCCCATAAAGGACTTATATTTGATGGCTCATATTGTGGTTACTTTTGTCAAGAAAGCTCTAAAACTTGTATATTAATATAACTTATAATATGCATTGTATTATTATCATTATTTTTGTGGTGAGATTAACGAAAATATTTATTGAAGTACTGATTTTCTAAATAATGATAACATAAAGATATTAAATTCAAATTTTCAGTTGTTTGTCCAGAAATCAGCTAAATTTTGTTTTGAAAATTTTTTTAGCAGTAGGGTAAATGAAAATTTCTTGGGGGCTAACAATTTCTTACAACATTTGCTGTAAATTAAAACGTATTTTATAAATTATCAAGAAAATGTTTATGTTTGTTATGAAAATTGTTATGTTTCCTAGCAATCAGTAGACACTTTTCATGAATTTAACGAGAGGTGTATTCAAAATATTGATTCGAATATTTTTAGCAAAATATTTATTATTAGATCACTCGAGAAGCGTCATAAAATCAACGCGATTTTCTCAGTATTTTTTTTTAATATCTACTAATTTCTCTTTAAATTAATGAAAAATAAAAAAAAAGATTATGTTTATTAAAATTTAAGTTTATTGGAGTAGAAGTTAAGGGCAAAATGTTTGTCTGTTGAATTTGGCAGCTTCGAGAAGAAAATGTTTTAGAAGAAATGTTGACAGCTTGCACCAAAAGTTTTTAAAGAAGCATAAAAAATACCTCTACTGCAATAACAATAAATACTAAAAGGTAAAAGTAAAAGTTGAAATATTTTGTTTTGGGGTCATAACGCGTGGAAATCTTAATTTATAGAACGAGAAAATAAAATTCTTACCAGAACCATGTTGCAACACATTATGCTGCTTAATTAACGTCATAACTCTGCCCTCTCTTGCAAATGAAAGCCACATCTTGTCCTGCATATACTGCAAAGAAGAAAATAAGCATAAGCAATGTTTTAATAAGCATTTTAAATCACAAAACTATCACAACTCACAAAAATTTTTCTCTACAAAATAAATGTGTGCATGGTGCTAAAGATCATCGGAACAGACAAAAAAGTGAGTAACGTAAAAGAAATGACTAAAGATTTTAATTATGTTTTAATTAGACTTCAAAGATTTTTAAAACACTATCTGAACCATAAAACAAGTAATGTAAAAAAAAATAGTTTAAGTCAATTAATCGTGCAATACAACAAAGATAAATTTTATTTTAGTTACTTTTTTATTAAATAATTAGAGTTTTTTTCTCCCATATGAAACTAAAATTTATTAATTACATTTAATTAATTAATATTTGAAAAAACTGAATTAACATCAAGTGTCATCCACTACAAAAAATGTCTTTGAACTTGAATGGATGATTAAAAAGTAATTAATGATTGGAAATTTGAACAAGATATATAAATATATATATATATAGGGAGAGTATGTACTAATAGTAAGAATTGGAGAAAAAAAAGCGCTTGGTATCAGATAACTATAAAAGTATAAATTTAGTGACGAGGACCACGTAATGTTCTTTATTGAATTTATCTGACACAGTGAATATAAATAAATTAAATATTTAAATGTGCGCAATCAACTACTTTTTTTGTTCAAATAGAGCTATAAGTTAGAAATTATCCCTGATGTTATTTTTAAAATATGTGAATAAACTGACTCGCTTATAGCAAAATTTAAAACAATAACTAATGCTTAATCCATCAGAAAATTCCATTTCGATTATTTCCTATTTAATGAATGAATTAATATTTGAAAAAAACTCTAACCCACTACAAGTTTAAAGAAAATGTATTTGAGGTTGCGTGGATGAATGAAAAGTATTTCATTAACGATTGAAAATTTGAACAATATATAGAATGAGTGTGAACTAATAGTTGGAATTGAATGAAGTAAAAATAATCAAACATAAGTATTGCTTAATGGTTCTTCTTTCTCTTGCAACGCATGCTAGCGATTTCTTATTCAATATAGCCATGGGTTCCCAGCAGATCACCGAAGTCAAGCATCACTGGCTGCGATCAGTGTGAGGGTGGGTGACCACTTGGATCAGCCTGCGTAGGGACCGAGGGTGTGCGGTATTGGTCCTCGTTAAACTGTGCTACCGTAAAGTGCTCGACTTCGCGCGCAGGTCGTCGAGATACCGCAGCTGGGGGGGGGGGCATCCCCTCCGCAGAGGATCAAAATTGCGATGGCATGTCTTCGGATCATCCTCCGGGATATTTCCCAGACCGTCGCCAATAGCCCATTGTGCAGCTCTAGGGCGACGTAAATTAACAACAATAAATTAACAACAACAATATAGGCATGTAAAGGCAAGCTTACGCATAGGTTTGTATGGAATTTCCTTTTTAATAAAATTTCCAGTTGTCGATATGTGTAACATGTTCTCTTGTTTTTTAGACTAAAAATTTGGTAAAACTTGATATTTTATGCGGTAAATAGCTAAAATGTATATTTTTTTCTAAAAGTTGACAGGGGAAAAAATTTTATCTGGATCACGATTTTCAACGATGAGCTAACGTATCGTAGAATAATTTCAAATACTTATTAAAATCAAAATTCTTATCAAAATTAATTTATCAGAAGTTGTATACAGGATAATTAGGCCGTAACTTTTTTGGCGTGTGAGGTAAGAAATTTTGAGTGGCTAACGATTCCCTACAAACAGTTAATGTTTAGAAGAAAATTAAAACACGTGGTTGTGTGGTAAAAAATGCGTTTTTTTAGTTTTTTTTTTTTCGAACCATATCTTAAGAAAATTTTTGTTGTCCTAACATAAGTAGGTTAAATAATAACACCGGCACGCAGCCCTGTACTTGATACTTTCGGATTCTATCAGTTAAGAGCTACAGCCAAAAATTTTATTTCGAAGGGAAAAATTATAGGGAAGTTGAATTTAAGCTTCATTCCTTCTAGCTCAAAAATCGTTTAAAGCTTGTTTTAGACAGAAATTTTTGTCACGTGAGCTAAGGATTTCCTACATTTCGCCTATTTTTGTAGGTCACAATTCAGCTAACGCGTGTTTTGAATGTAACGCTCTCTTCTGTGCTTTGTACTTTTCCAGTGCGCATGCGTCAATTCTGTTGAAATGCGCCCGTGAAAAATATCAAACTTACGTAAAGGAAAAATCCATTAGTTAAAAACACTAACGTAGAGGAATATCATTTTAACTTTGACCACAAATTCAAAACAAATATTTACAATGGATGTATAGTTTGTCTAAGGTAAGAACTCCCCCCGCTGTAAAGTCTGAGGCTGTCTGCTGCTAATGGAAACAAGAATAGCTCATTTCAGGGAGGATAGCTTCTCTTCCCTCTAGAGATAACACATTAGACCGAAAAAAAAAAGATTCACTTTCTCTCGCCGATTTGAGCCATAACTTGTCCTAAACAATGACCTCACACACCTACTTGACATACTTATACCTCGTTACCATAGTCACCGCCACAAGTCCAGACGTATGGCTAGGGGAGTTCTTACTTTAGACAAGCTATAGACTATTTCTTTAAAGCTGTAGCATACGACTCAAGATGCTTTGCTCAACGTAAAACGTCCGATCTTTGAGTAAAACAATTTGGTAGATTATAGATTTTGATGAATTCAGCGATGAATAATGACGCTTATTACTAATATTTTAAAAATATTATAAAAATTCTATTGCTTATTGAACTTATTTAAACTAAATTACATAGTTAAGATAAATATAATTTTGAAATAGCGAAAATATACCTAGTTTCTTGTGGCCTTAATGAAATTTACCATAAACAAAAACCAATAAAATTATATTTTCATTGAATGAACCAATGGTTGCGAGGATACAGGATTCATTTCTAAATTTCATCAATATATTTCTTAACATTCGCATTCTAGGTTCACGCTTTCAGTTCGAAGGCAGGCTTAAACAGATAACATTTAACAGCTATAAACAGCGTGCTTGCAGCTTTGTCAAGCCAACAAAACTTAAATCATGCCAACATAAAGATAGGTATCATATAAAATAAATATGAGCATGCGCAGTTGCTTCAATCTTATTTACAGGAGCGAACGAAAGCTAATAATTTTGAAGAAACTATAATAAAAGTGCTTATTTTTTTATTAAGAAGGTTGCATAAAATAGTGTATGTATAGAGGGCAAAAAATAAACTATCCACCCGAACAACGAATCGGATCTTCACATTCTAGGATTATCTTAATAATTCGATGGAGTGATATCAAATATGCTAACTAATGCTGACGATATTTTAAGCTTCGAAATCAGAAACAAAAATGTACTTTCTCTTAATAATCATACCTTTTTTACGGATTTAGATTCCTCACTCTCAAAATAAAAACAGTAACCGCACTATGACCGCAATTGCTTGGTCAGAAAAGCGGTTGATGGTATGAGCCTCTTAATGCTAATTTTACAATTTTTTTCAATGAAAGTCGAACTTTTTAATAAAATACGGATTTAGATTTATGACACTCAAGAAGCAGGGGGTAGTCGCAATCTGGGAAATAGGGTCCTCATAGTTTGATCAGGACAGCAATCCGAAGTTTGGACCCCTAAATATTAATTTTAGCACATTTCCCCATATTTCGGGAACTTTTTAAGCGAAATGAGAAAATTTTTCACGGAATTATAAAATTCGGTTACCTAAAGATAGTTTCATGCAAAAATTAACTTTTATTAAACATTTATTATTTTTTATTTTCCTAGTTGAAAGAATTTTGAATTATAAGGCATACAACTTTTCACACCATGTAATGTGATTTTCCATGGCAAATTTTCCATGTTACAGTGAAATCGGTCAGTTACAAAATTGCAGTGATTTCAATTTACGAAATCAAATTAGCGAATCAAATTACAGTGATTCGATACTAAAGTGCAGTAAAATCGGTCGAATAGTACCTGAGAATTTTTATATACGACTTTTTTTAAATAAGATTTCTCAGGAACTTTTTGACCAATTTCGCACAAATTTTGTATTTTGCAATGTAAAATTTTTTTTTAAAAAAATACGAAATTGTATATCCTACAGTTCAAAAATTTTAGACTATTTTTAAATAAAACAATAAAAAATAACAAATAATAATATTTTTGCATAGAATTATCTTTGGATAAACGAAATTTATAATTGCAGGCAAAAATGTTTCACTTCACCTTAAAAAAATCAGGTGATATGTTGAAATACGCAAAAAGCAAAACTAGCATGAAGGGGTCAAAACTTTGAACAGTTTTCCTGACCAAACTATGGGGACCAAATTTCACAGATTGCGCCTTCCTCCTATATCTTGGGTGCCAGAATTCTGAATCCGTCGAGAAAGACCGTACGTTTTTGTGTCTAATTTCGTAACTTAAAATATCGTCTACGCTAATTAATTTGCCACACGTTTTCCCAATGGTTTCCCTAATGGTTCGTATTAAGATTCAGTCTCAGAACGTAAAGATTAGATCATTAGGGGTGACTCGTTTCTTTTTTTTTCGCACTGCAAAATATATAATTCATTTCTTTTTTGGATTAATTTTTAGCTTTAAAATCTATATAATTGCATAAAAAAAACTGTAGCGTGAAATTTGTGATCATATTTAAAATTAAAAGCAAGATTTGAAATCGTTGACATAATAGATTAAAAATTAAACTGTACTTACAGCTGAAGATTCAATTATCAAAAAATCATCCTTTTTAGCTTCATCATTTCATAGCAAGCAATTTAAAAGAAAATGGATTCATCTCAGTCCGGCAGATTCCAAACATCAAACATCTCACTTCGTCAGGTTGTTCTCGATTTGTCGGTTTATTGAGCAGAAATTTGTCCTACAAAGCTTAGTATAAACTAGAGACAGGATTAATAACAAGCAATTTAAAGTTCCAAAAAAAACATAGAAAAATTAAAATTGGAAAAAGTAAACGATAACGACATTAAAAGCAATTGAAACACAGTACAAGAATAACGACTGAAAATAATCACTTATAAGTTACACAGAGAGGAGAAAAAAAACTATAACATACATGGGGTGAAAAACTAATTTACATCGGATAAGAACCTGAAAAGAGCGGAACTTTAAAAGAAAAATTCTAGAAAAATCTATCAGATACATTAGAAATAAAAATTTTGAAGTGAAAATAAAAAATTTAAATACATATAAAAATCTCAAACATAAAAAAAAACTAAAAAGAATTTGAAACTATAAAAAAATTGGAATAAAACAGAAAAAGAGGAAGAATTAATGAGAAATAAATAAAACGGTTGAAAAAATGATTTAAAAAAAA
Organism: Parasteatoda tepidariorum; assembly: GCF_982258835.1. NCBI lineage: Eukaryota > Metazoa > Arthropoda > Arachnida > Araneae > Theridiidae > Parasteatoda > Parasteatoda tepidariorum. Next base: position 83,639,864 of record NC_141765.1, read on the forward strand.
GTTAAACCTGTGAAAATTTAAAATCAAACGTAAGCAAGGACGGGTAATGCGAAACACGTTGTTGGGTCTATAAAAACATATGAATTTGATCAGATGCACACAATTTTACCAATCAAAATCAACTAGAGTACACAATGGAAAAAATCTAAGAAACATTGGGAAAAATGTGATACACCATTTGGAAAAACAAAACACTCATTCAAGAAGCTAAAAAAACTTAAAAGGAAGAAAAACATTGAAAAAAAAACAATAAAAAACATGGGCAAAAATCAAATACACATTGAAAAAACAAGAACTTTCAACTGAAATGAATAGAGAATACATATTGGAATTGAATAAGTAATAGTAAATTAATAACCAGTAAAAAAGAAAACTAGACTAATCAAAAAACGAAATATGAAACATGAAAATAATTAAATACTAATTTTTAAAATAAATTTCTTAAAAAAAAACTGAAAAGCGGAAAATATGGAACACCGAAAACAAAGTGATTCACGTATATAAACAGAGATGGAAGCTACGAAAAATCAAATATGGCGATAAAACATTGGTGAGTTCAAGCAGTTTTGTTTCAATGAAAGTATTACCCATCGAAAAACACACTGAAAAAGCTACAGAAAAAAGTTTTAAAAAATGCAAAACAAACTTTAAGCACACACTGAAAAAAATAAAGCACACACACATTGGAAGAAACAAATTGGAACAATTGGAACACAAACAGGGGAAGAAAAAGTAGTAGCACGAATGGACGAAAAAATTTGGATAACATGCACTGGATGAAAATATGTGAAGCACAAACACTGGATAAAAAGTTTGAAACTCAAACACTGGGTGAAAAAAATTGAAACGAATACAAGAGGTGAAAAAATTTGGAACACAACCACAGGATTGAAAAAAAAAATGTTACGTAAAATATTGTAAAAAGTTTGAAACATGAATTGGAAATTAAAAATTAAACCAAACATTGAAAGCAGAAAAAATTTAAACACACATTGAAAGAAAAATAAAATGAAATACACATTGAAAGAAAAGAAAATTGCAACTTACAATTCTAAATTAGAAATTAAAAGTTTTAAAAAAATATTGGAAAATAAAATTTTGAACACACATCGGAAATAAATCAGAACACAAACTAGGAATACAAACAGATATATTGAAAAAAATAACAGAATCTATATTAAAAAAATCGAATGAAAAGTGGAACTCCATGGATAACACAGGAAAAATAATTAAAAAAACAGGGAATCCTAGAAAAAATTGAAAAAAAACAATTGGGAAATTCGAAAACAAAATTGAAGAAAATGAAAAAATTGAATACAGAAAATTTAAAATATGGAAAAAAGGAATACGTAAAAACCGTACATAAAGAACTGCTTAAACAAGGCGATAAAACAAATTGCAAATTGGATCGAATGCATTTGAAAAAAAAATTTAGCAATCGGAAAATATTGAAAAAATTCAAAACACACATATGGCACACACTTTGGAAAAACACATGCATACACAACTAATTGGAACTAATTAATTCGAAGCAACTAATTGGAGCCCCACACTGGATAAAAAGAAATCGAAACATTTAAAACTCAAACACTGGAAGTAAAAAAATTGGATCAGAGATATTGTATGGAAAATTTGGAACACAAATTCTGGAAGATTTGGATCACAAACACTGGATGGAAAAATTTGAAACACAAGCATAGGATCAAAATATTTGGAGCACAAACACCAGATGAAAAAGTTGAGAACACAAACAGATGAAAAACTGGAAAGATCAAAAGTAAAAATTGGAAAATGTTTTAAAAATTGAATGCAAAAAATGTAAAATTTAAAGAAAAACTGAACACGTAACAAATACATAAAGGGGGAGTAATTCAAAATACAAGACGATAAAACGAAGAGGGAATTTGATCAAATGTACTTGAACGAAAATGTTACCATTCGAAAAACGCTTTGGAAAAGCTACAGAAAAACATTGAAAAAATGCAAAACACACTTAAAACACACATTGAAAGAAACTAATTGCAAAAAAAAAACACTGACTATACTATACTAAATACTATACTATACTAAATACTATACTATACTAAATACTATACTGAATACTGTACTATACTAAATACTATACTACACTATACTAAATGTTAAACAAAAATCGATGAAAAGCTGAAGCGCAATGTATAACACAGAAAAATAATAAAAGAACAGGAAATCGTAGAAATTTTTTTAAAAAAACTGGAAAATTCAAAAACAAAATTTAGAAAAGTGAAAAAAATTGGAAATATGGAAAAAATGAACACGTAAAAACCACGCATAAAGCTGTTCAATAAAAAAAAGGCGATTAAACAAATTGCGAATTAGATCGAATGCACTTGAACTTAAATGTTAGTAATCGGAAAACCTGAAAAAAAATTGCAGAAAAATATTGAAAAAAATTCAAAACACACATACGGAATATTTTGGAAAAAAAACACACACACCACACATTGAAAGCCTCTAATTAGAACACCAACACTGGGAGAAATAATTTGGAACACCAACACCGGACAAAAACATTTGAAACACAAACACTATAAGAAAAAACTGGATCACAGATATTGGATGGAAAAGTTTTGAACACAAAAAAAACTAGATTAAAAATCTGGAACACAAATTCCGGAAGATAAGATTTGAATCACAAAAACTGGATGGAAAAATTTGGAGCGCAAGCACAGGATCAAAATATTTTGAACACAAACTCTAGATGAAAAAGTTGAGAACTAGATGAAAAGTTGACACTGGATAAATAAAGAAGTTGTTTCGCAAATACTGAGTGAGAAAAGTTGAACCATGGCATGGAAAATAAAAAAGGGACCAAACATTGAAATCAGAAAAATTGAAACATTAATCGAAAGAAAAAAAATGAAACACACATTGTAAGAAAAAAATTGAAATGCACTTCGAAAAAGAAATTAAAAACACAAGTTGGAAAATAAAATTTGTAACATATACTGAAAATAAAAACAGAACACAGACGGAAAGTAGAAAAAAAAGAACTTACCCAGGAAATAAAAATCTTATTATATCTTAGAAATAAAAAAAATTCAATCTTTATTATGAAAAGGCAAATGAATAAACCAGAAAAACAATTATAAACGGTAAATGGTAGAAAATATTCAAAAACAATGAAAAACTAGAAAGATCAAAAGCATAAATAAGAAAAATGAAAAAAATTGGATGCAAAAAATTGAAAATATTGAGAAAAACTGAACACGTAACAAATGCATAAAGAGGGAGTCGTTCAAAAAACAAAGCGACGAAACAAAGGGGGAATTCGATCGAACACTGGGTGAAAAAAATCGGAATGCAAGCAAGGGGTGAAAAAACTAACACAGACATTTGGTAAAAAAAAATTGGAAAAACACAAAGGGAAAAAAATTGTTACAAAAACACTGAAAAAGTTTGAACACACATTGAACATAAAAATTGAACAAAGCATTAAAAGCAGAAAAAAAAACTTGGACCACAAACACTGGATGAAAAAATTTGAGCCACAAACACTGGAAGAAAAAATTTGAGCCACAAACACTGAAGACAAAAATTTGTACCACAAACACTGAAGACAAAAATTTGTACCACAAACACTGAAGACAAAAATTTGGACCACAAACACGGAAGAAAATAATTTGGACCACAAACACTAATTTAAAAATTTGGAACACAAACTCTGGACAAAAAAAATTTCGAAAACAAACACTGGATGAAAAAGCTACACCAACACAGGGTAAAAAAATTTTTAACACTTACACAGGATGAAAAAATTTGGAACACAAACACAGAATGACAAATTTAAAAATATAAACACTGGATGAAAAAAATTGGAACACAGGCATTGGAAGAGAAAGTTTGGAACACAAATAGGAAAGAAAAACTAAGAGAAAAAATACTAAATAACTCGAAAACCTGATTAAAACCTGAAAAAAAATTAGAATTATGTGGAAGAAGCGGAAAACGCTTTATGATGAAATAGTAAAACGAAACGATCGAAAGTCGGAACATGCGATTTAAAAGAGGGAAAATCTCGAAAGTTTATTAGCGAGCGTCACATTTGAAAATTAGCTAACCATCAGGTAAAAAATAATCGAATAAAATTGTTTCTAGTTTCAACCCAAAAATAAAATGCTTTTAAAAAAGCCACTCTACCTCCTTGCAAATAATAAATGAGTGTTTGCTTCCAGTATAGCACCATTCAGAACTTAAGGATAAATAAGTGTCTTACCTTACAAGTGAGAGTTGACTTACTAACATTGCCAAGTACGTAACCATTTTCTGAACGCCAAGTAAGAAATCTTTTAAAGTGAATTAAAACTTACCGACAATATTCAGTTACTCTACACTGATTTCATTCATGTACGTCAGGCGGGTACTTACTGGAGTTCTCAGAAGTTTTTCTTCAGATTCTAGGGAGAAAAAATTTAAAAAATTAAACTCTATTGATAATGGGCAATCAAAAGTGAGCACTGCTGTCATGTATTAATACTCGTTAATTTTTTCCCATCTTTAAGAAGAATAGTTTGTTCCTTAAGCATAACATTCTTTGATTAAATGTACACTGCTGTCATGCATTAATACTTATTAATGTTTCCATTTTTAAGAAAAATAGTTAGTTCCTTAAGCATAACATGCTTTATTAAAACAAGATATACTTAAAAATAGAACAGAAAAAACATTTTTCCAGTTTTAAAAATACGTTGAATTGTGTAGTCTACTGCTGTGGATTTTTATAGTCGTGAAACTGTTCAAAACTATAAAAATTAGTTTTCAGTTGTAACTAGGACTGGGCGATATTAGAAATTATATATCGTGATGCATCGTCAGTTTTGCATCGCGATATAGTATTTTTGAATTTCATTTACTTGTAAGGCACAGAAAGTCAGATTTCTATCAAAACTTCATACTCAGATTGATTTAAATCAATTTATAAATTTGAAGATATATATGTTTTGCTTAAGAAAGATATTAAATAAATTGACTACAAATCTTCAAATCTTACTTAAAATATTTATTGAAATGTTTGTTTAGAAATTCATAATACGCGTAAAACAAAGTGCTAAAAACTTTTTTTAAAACGTTTTTTACAAATTAATATTTTCTTGTACAATTATGCATAAATAATTACATAATTATTAAGTTCGATCGTAATGTTCAATTTCTAAATGAAACGTTAAAAATTATCATTGTGTTTAAAACAAAGTGCTAAATAAATTTTAGAAAAAAAAACGCTTCTAGAACACTATTTTTTATTATTATCATTTCATTTATTATAGTTCTATTATAGTTCATTTACGTCATACTAGAGCTGCACAATGGGCTATTGGCGACGGTCTGGAAAACATCCCTGAGGATGATCCGAACACATGCCATCACAATTTTGATCCTCTGCAGATGGGATGGCACCCCCGCTTCGGTAGCTCGACGACCTGCACGCGAAGTCGAGCACTTTACGGTAGAACAGTTTAACGAGGACCAATACTGCACACCCTCGGTCCCTACGCAGACTGATCCAAGTGGTCACTCACCCGCACACTGACCGCAGCCAGTGATGCTTGACTTCGGTGATCTGCAGGGAACCGTGTCTTAACGATCAGTGCACAGCGGGACCTTATCATTTCAGATAAATAATTAAATTAAATTAAATAATGACCGAATTATGAACGAAAAACAAAGTAAGATTTAATTTCTTAAAAATAAAAAAATTGTGATATTCGATAATATATTTAGCTAATTAACAAATAATATGAAAAGAATATTTTTTAACAAAAATTATTATACTCTCTAATAAAACGGAAGTGCTGAATTATTTAAAAAAATGAGTAAAATACGTAAACCTTTCAAATTTTTTTGTATAAACAAAGTTGATTGACTTATGTCCAAATCCAAATGACAAAAATAAATTTTGTTTAACTTTATTTCTAAAAATAAAAACAACAAGATTTATAAATTTAAAATCAGTAATAAAAACTCATTAAATTATTAGAAGTTTTATCCAAAAAGTTTTTAATAAATTAAAAGAAAGTAAGAAAATAGCCTAACAAATTCAATTCTTTATGGGCGCCTAAATTAGATTGCCGATAATTTTCATTAAAAATAAAAAGAATTTTTTAAAAAAAAAAAACTTATTTAATTAATGAAGAAGCTCCTCTTTATATATTCTTTTCAATAATAGATTGCCTTCAGAACAAGGTAACATCAGCGATCACGAAGTTAGTTCCACTGAAAATAATCTACAAGAAAAGTCGCGACAAAGAAAAAAAAAGCCAAGAGGTGCGAAAAGGAACATGCGATATAACGATATGTGTTCTCAAAACTCTGATTCTGTTTCTACAGCTCACCAATCAAGGCCATTTCAACATAACGAAACGAACATCGTCTTCCGCAGCGCGAGTCGACATCGGAACGTAAGGGAAGAGTCTTAGATCGCTATATCGTTATCTTATATCCTTGCGTGTCTTATATCGCTATATCGTTTTGCGCTCGTTGTCTTTACTCGACGGCTTAAATCAGATTTCTGATGCATCGCCTTGAATGAACGTCGCTGTATCGTCCTGCCGATATATGCGTTAAATCGATATGTCTCGATACATCGATTTATAGCCCAGTCCTAGTTGTAACCTTAATACTAAAGTGCAAAATGAAACATTTAAGTAATCTTTCATTAATTCTGCAATTTACTCCCAATACTTGATCCATTTGAGGCGAACTGGGTTCGAATCCCAGTCGATACGAATACCGCATGCGTCTTGCACCGACCACAGTGCTGGTGTGAAATATCCTCAGTGGTAGACGGATCCTGGGTCAAAGTTTCCTTGCCATCAGGACAACCATGGGAGGATCTCGTTGTTTTCCTCTTTATGTAACGCAAATGTGGGTTAGCCCCATCAGAAAGTCTACCACGAAGGCAAATTTCATCCAATACTCGATCCAGGAGTTCCCTTGTCTTCAGGATCGGGTTCAAAATTACAAGGCTAGGGAGTTGTACATTAGTAGTCGTAAACCCATAAACTTGGGTCGGCTGTTTAACGACGGTTATAAAATAAAATGAAAATACTTGATCCAGAAGTTTCCTTGTCTTCTGAATTGGGTTCAAAATTACAAGGCTGTGGAATTAAACATTAGTAGTCATAAATCCAAAATTTGGGTCTGCTAATCAACGACGGTTGTAAAAAATATATCCGTAAGAGTTACAGTGATCGCTTATATTAACTTGTCATGGCAGAGTTACCAACATAATTAAGGCAAAGAATAAATAGCCATCTTATAGTTAAAAATAGAACTTAGGCGAAATATTCACATTTAAAATAAATAAATTAGTAATCACCACAATAAATCATATAGTGAAATCCATTTTTTTTTAAATTAAAATATTAGTTTAACAGAATGAATTTACAAGGGAAGGGCTCGGCTTGGAAAATTCACTTTGGAATGAAACTTGGTTTATTAGAAACATAGCTTACGGTTGTTCTTGTTGTAGTTCATTTTACGTCGCACTAGAGCTGCACAATGGGCTATTGGCGACGGTCTGGGAAAGATCCCTGAGGATGATCCGGAGACATGCCATCACAATTTTGATCCTCTGCAGAGGGGATGGCACCCCGCTTCGAATAACCCGACGACCTGCACGCGAAGTCGAGCACTTTACGGTAGCACAGTTAAACGAGGACCCATACCGCACACCCTTAGTCCCTACGCAGACTAATCCAAGTGGTCACCCACCCGCACACTGACTGCAGCTAGTGATGCTTGACTTCGGTGATCTGCTGGGAACCACATAGCTTACGGGAGGAGTGAGATTGGCTTATAAAAAGAAATTAATTTAGCTTATTACCTAAAGTTAATTTGACATTTAAAAAAACTTTTTTTAGGGGAGAAGGTGGAACTCTTTTTGAAAATTTTACCTACTGTAAAAAATTGATTACAAACTTTAATTTCTGCGCTTATCAATAACGAAATTTATAAATTCTGTGTTCATAACTATAAATAAATCGATAATACGAAATGGAAAAACGCACAATACTCAGAGGAGACAATATCTTCCGAGTATTCACCTCTTTTCCTGATCCGACGCTAACCGTTACTGTTACATAGATTTATGAAAACAAAGGTCTTCATTGTTTTTTTTTCTCCTCTTGTATTTTCTGAAATTATCAACGTCTATGATTTCATAACCGTCATTGAGCAGCAGACCCAATTAACGGTTAACGGCTACTAAATGTTCAACTCCGTAGCCTTGTAATTTTGACCCCATTGCAGTAGACAAGAGAATTCCTGGATCGCTGGCAGAGATTTAGCCTTCGTGGAGGACTTATTGATCGAACTAACCAGCATTTGCGTTTCATGGAGAGGAAAACCAAGATAGCCACCCATATTTAGCCTGATGGTAAGGACATTGTAACCCATGATTCGTCTATCATTGAGGATATTTTACGTCAGCACCATAGTCGGTGCGAGCAGAGTGCGGAATTCGAATCAACCAGTTATCGTTGGATGGGATCGAATCTGGGTCACCTCATCGGGAATCGAGTGCTCTATGCCCTGAGCCACCACGGCTCAACCCCTATGATTTCCTAAGGCTGCAAAAATTGTCGGCGAGAAAATATATTCCCATCGACATTATGCATTTGGTTTCAATTATATTTACCACGACATTATAAGAGATTAAAAAAATTTAACTGATTTGGAAATATTACTCCAATTTGAAGATTTAGACTTATGGTATTTAGTTAAAATATAAAATTGAGTGAAAGACATGTTGAGTTCTTTAATTAAAAAATAATAAAAAAAAACGCTTTAGGGAAATAAAGTTAAAACAATTGAAGATGAAAATGAGAGAATGCTTTTTGCCTATTTTTCGCAAAAATGATGACTGACTCTCAGTCTGTAACAATTTGAGTATTAGATAAATCAATAACGGGGAAAACCAATGCTCCCCGAGAGTTATTATGATGTGAAAATTGGCCATGCTGTGGATAAACGGTTAATGTCCGAGAGAATTCGTTTTTTTTTTTTTTTTTTTTTTTTTTTTTTTTTGAGAATCAGCTTTTATGAACCTTAACCGTTCTTGCCAATTATCAAAAGCATATTCAGTACCTTTCTAAATCTTTCGTTGCAGAGTTTCTAATTTCAAATGTTTCTTTATAAAATCATTAAGAGATTAAATAATTTTTTTGAAATGATACATCTAAATCTTAAAATTTCTAACCTCATACTGTAATAACGAGAAACCGCCTATTACTACCAGTTTCCAAGCGAGCAACAAAGAGACCAAAAAGAAAAAAATTACATTCGTCAAAAGTAAAAACTACCACTATTCTTTCCACTATTGCAAAAAAGAAAATAAAAAAGACAAAAACGCGTTTTCGCTGCTGTTTTAGTGAGTAATGAAAAAAAAGAAAAAATAAAGAAATATAGGCATTATTATTTATTTCTGATATCCATGCGCAGGAAAGTTAGAAATCAACACCATTTCATTTTTTATTATTCTTACTATATTCACCCTTTAAGTTTAAAGAGTGAAGATAGTAATGAGAGCGATCAACAGCTAAGTTACTTTTCTTCTTGCAGAAGAAAAATTCTTTTATCTTCAGGAATTCTGCTACACACTTCTAAATAATGCGCTTTTTGTTGGTCACTTAGATCTATCAATCATTTTTCTTCTCGGTTTGCAATACAAGTCACCATTCAGTGGTATCAATGACGTCACACTATTACACTCTAGTCCATTTTTAACAGAATATTACAAAAATTCTCAAAAATTGACATTTTTATTACTCAACCGTAATTCTTATTACGAAACAGTAATAATTACGGATAAATGGTTATTGTCGGCATCTCTTTAAATAGAAGAATAAATAAAAAGTTTCAAAATCGAAAGCTAGTTCACTTCATTAATGTGTCCAAGAATTATTTTTTAACATTCTAAAAACAAAAATGTAGATTTTCTTAATTATCAGGAAATTTTCAGAATGCTTTATTTAAAACCAATTAAAATAAAATTGGAAAATAGGTACTTGTGAGCCTGCTCAACCTTTCGTGCATTTATACATAAATTATTATTCGTAAAAACTAAAAATGTTAAAAAGCAGTAGCATTGCATTTCCCTAAGCTCTAATAATATGAACCATAAATTGATAAGTTAAAAATCTATGTTTAGAACTGAAAATTATCACTAACATTTTTCATAATTGAAATAATTACTTACAGAAAAAGCTATCATTGACATAAATCCTTACATTAAACAAATTTTGCCTTAATACCAAATTACCACTTGGAAAAAAAAACATTTTTTCAGGATTTCTGCTTCACACTTCAAAATAACCGCTTTTTGTTGGTTACATTGTTCTACATTCATTTATCTTCGCGGTTTGCAATACAAGTCAGCGGTATGAATGATGTCACACTATTTCACTCTAGTCCAGGGATGGGCAAACTACGCCCTGCCTGGACTATCCGGCCCGCGGATAGAATTTTAACTTGCCGATCCGTAGCGAATATAAACAACATACATTATGCATCCATTTTCTTGTCTACTGTGTTTAAAGCAATTTTTGCTCTTTCTTTTTTTTTAACAACTACTGTAACCTTTTTACTTTCGCTATTTTTTTTTTCTCTATAAAACATAAATTGATGGAAATAGACAGCTTCAATTGGTAAAATGTTGAAAGCAAAAGTTCTTTATAGGATAGCAGTAGATAGGCGCCAACGAGCGTTTGTCTTTCTCGAGGAGCAGACATACTGAATCCAAAATAGGTGAATTGTACTTCACATGTGGCAGACTGCGCATTTTAGGCTCCAACAAGCAGATTTCTCTGCCGGGGCGAGTTAAAACATAATTTATTGCATATTGAAAGATTACACACATATAACGTTATTGTAAATAATGGAAGTTATAAAATAGCTAGTACTTGTTTGAGTTCTTTGAAATATTTTTTTACCCCAAAATGGCTACTAAAAACGCGAAATTGATGCAGAGTGCGGTGTGTTCAATGATGAATGAATTTAGAAATATTTTTTTACAGTTGTAAATGATAAACTAGTATGTCTTATCTGCAATGAAGCTGTAGCAGTTTTTAAAGAATACAATATTAACCGACATTTTACTGTCAAGCACAAGAATGTAAACTACGAAGCAATGTCTGAATGTGAAAGAAGACAAAATGCAAAAAGTCTTCTTAAAGAATTATCAGATAGACAAAATTTTTTCAAGAAGATAAACAGTGTTCAAGAAGCAGCTACGAATGCAAGTTACATTGTATCATGCAATATTTATATCGCTAAAAATAATAAATCTTTCGGTGGTGGCGAGTTTGTTAAACAATGTATGCTCCATGTTTGTGATGTTTTATGTCCAGACATGAAAAATAATTTTGAGGCTTATCGCAAAAAACGATGACATCTAGAATAGAAGCCATCGATTAAAATTTGGTATCACAATTAGAGTCAAAAATTGCACTATTAACATTTTGCTCAATAGCTATGGATAAAAGCACTAATATAAATGATACTGCTCAATTAGTGTTATTTATAAAAGCTGTTGGTGAGAACTTTGAAATTACCGAGGAACAGGCGTGCATGCGTTCTTTAAAAAGAACTACAATGAGATGTGATATTTTTCGTGAGTTTAAGGAAAGACTTCTAAATTTGAAAGTGCCTGCATTTTTCTCAGATCTTTTTTGTCATATGAACAACTTGAATGTTAAGATGCAAGGGATAAATCAATTGATCGATGATATCTGGGCCCATTTCAAAGCTTTTAAATTGAAGCTTAATTTGTTTCAATTGCAACTAACTGAAAACGACTTGTCTCATTTCTCGAGGTTAAATTCAATACCCACAGTAAATAAGGAAAAGCATAAGAATTATAAATCTATCTTGAAAAAACTCCATTTTGAGTTTCAGATTTCAGTGCCATTCAAACAGAATTAGATATTTTTAACATGCCTTTCAACGTAAATTGTGAAACAGTGATATCGAATTTGCAGCTTTGAATTAATTGAGTTTCAATTTAACAATATTCTAAAGCAGTTTCTAGTTTTACAAATCATTACCAAAAGCTAGTTTCCAAAATTTAATATCTCATGCCCAGAAAATCAGTGCAATGTTTGCTTCATCTAATATATGTGAACAAATGTTTTTAACTATGAACCTTAGAAAATATAATTTCAGAAGTAGAATAACAGACAAGCATTTAGCCTTGAAATAAGTACATCTCACTTCGAACCTCAATATAAGGAGCTAACGTTCAACTCCGTAGCTTTCTAATTTTACACTCAATCCAGAAGACAAGGGAACTTCTGGATCAAGTATTGGGAGAAAAATGCTTTCATGGAGGACTCTTTTGAGTGAACTAGCCCGCCTTCGCGTTACGTGGAGAGAAAGACCACAAGAACATCCCACGGTTAGCTTAACGGCAAAGGGACTCTAATCACACCCACTAGAAGGTCAAGGCCTGTTGGCTCACCGATTTCAACTCCGTGACGTCACGAAGAGAAGATTACTAACATAGGAACGCCATTGACAAACGTTGTTTACACGTGAATGTTGCAGCAAAATTTGATTTTATATCGAAGATCGAAAGAGATCTCGAAGTAAGTAAAAGTTACTATTTTTTTTATGAATGTGTTATGTTTGATTTCAATAAATTTTTCTCTAATATTTTGTAAATTAAGTTTCAAATGGGATTGAAAGCACGTATATAATTTAACTTGCATTGGTGTTATGTTGTGAGACGTTATTGAGTCTCTAATGTATTTATATGTGTTATTTTGTAATTCAAATGGAAATAGATCAGATAACATAATTTAGTATTCAAATATAAAATTACAAAAGCATTCGATTGTATTTTATATTCATACTTCATGAGCTTAAGCATCTTAAATCAATCTAAGCGATTTAAATAGACTGCTCAAGATTTTAAGTAACCCTAGAATTGTTTATAAAATATACATCTCAATAAATCGGTTAAAATATGTTTGAATTATACATTTATATAAGCATATTAAAATATATCAGTTACAATCCAATATGTTTTACTGCTAAACTTTTTAGTGTTTGTAAGAATAAAATATGCAATTTCTTGAAATACTAATAAGATGTTTGTAATGTTTTGTACAGTCCGCAAAAAAAAAAAAGATATCACCCTGAATAACTTTCGTTCTAATGATCCGATTTTCACGAACTAAGTGTCAATCTTAATGGTTCCTGGGGGTGACCTCAAATATGCTAATTAATTAGTGCTAACTATTAATTAAGTTACGAAATCAGACACAAAAACGTACTTTCTCTGAATAAACATATATTTTTTTTTACATATTTGGAATCTAGACTCTTGAATTAGGGGGGGTAGACAAAATTTTAAAACAATTGAGTCGTAAATTGGGTTGCAATAAAGGTTTATATATTTGGCGATAGTCCAGAAAACCGCCAAAAAAAGTCGCCTGCGCAAATAAATATTTTAAGATAACCCTTGACTGATTAAAAAGAGAAACGCTTAATTTTACTAGGTTGCTAGGCAACCAATTTCTGACTGTAAAAAAATTGAAATAATGTTTTGTGATTGCTCTGAGAGGTTTAATTAATAGTTAATAGAAAACACCTCGAAGTTTCTAGGCAATAGACAATTTTTAAGTTCATTTATGTCCAAAAAGCAAAAAAAATAAATAAATAAATAAAATAAAAAATTATTTTAATCTCTTTTGAAAAGAAAATTTGAATCGATTTATAAGTTTTCAGAATTTAAATACATGAACTTTTTATCTGATATTATTTAGATTATGCTATTTTTGCTATGTTTATTCGAGGATTTCATACTAAAATCAAATTAACATAACTTATAATAGCTATATACAAAATTTTAGGGATAATGATTTTTACAGCTTTAATCGAGTCTTCTAGGCATGAAAGTTTGAAAAAAAAAAAGTGCTTGAAAAATAAAATGTAGATTGTATAGTAATTCTAATGCACATTCACAAGGTTTTCTGTAATTTACGATTTCTTTTTTCTATAACTCAATGAATTGCTGAATGTTTAGTGGCATTTTAAAAACAATGAAATATGTTATCTTTAAGAATAAGATATAGAAATAATATGTTGCATATTGTATGATTCATTGTTTAAAAAATTGCTTCATTTTGCTAGATATTTACGTTACATGGTTTTCTTTAGATAAAGATGATTAGCAAATAGCATCCACATGTTTCGATACATTCTGAAACTTACGTTCGCAAATTCACCATAAAATGTCGCACAGCATATTCTTCAATTACGATAAGCTACATTTTCCACCAAATACTGCTACTATGATTATTTTTGATATATATATATATATATATATATATATATATATATATATATATATATATATATATATATATATATATATATATATATATATATATATATATATATATATATATATATATAACGTCGTTGCCGAGTGGAAGGATTAAAACAGGTCATAGGTCGGGAAGGAGGGTACAAAATTTATTTATTAATTATTAGACAAGAGCAGTCATGAGAATGAGTGAAAGTGCACATGAAAAGTTGCGCTCCTTGGTTATATGTTAGGGAAAATCTTGCAAAGTAAAATCCGTAATATGTCTTAATTTAGGGAAAGAGGGAACTCTTAGTAGTTGCTATTGGTTTATGAAATAGATCGAACGTTTCTCACACAAGAGCAAAGGGAAAAATGTCCTGCTCTTAATTAAATGCATACTTGAGCCAAAAATAGATTTAAGAACAGGATGTGGTTTTTAAAAGTGTGAGAAAGTATTTCGTTTAGAATAATTAATTAGGATGAAGTTTTATAGCAAAGAAACTAACATAAAAAGATAAATTGAAGCTTTTTATGTTACATATATATATATATATATATATATATATATATATATATATATATATATATATATCTGATGTGATACTCTCTTTTTAAACAGAGCTCGTAAGGCCCTTAAGATACTGAAATGGGGGCACGAAAACTTAAAAGATTTTTTTTTTCCTAATGCCCGCCTGTGTTAACATCAGTCAATTCAGGCATCTACAGGGCGACAGATATCTGTGTGGCCTAAGGATTCCTAACGAGCATCAAACATTCTCAAAATTAAGTGTTCATTCACCGGAAAATTTAGTGTTTATTCAATTTAAGAACTGTTCCTTCACTTGGTTATCTTACTACTTATTATTTAAACCACCAAAAGCTTAAAACAATATTATGTAAGTTATCTAAATTTTTTTTACATAATTTGCATTTAATAACAAATATGTCGACATGCATTTAATAACAAATACGTCATTTAGCTAAAATTACAAATTTTGAAATTTTTATGATTTTTTTTTAAAGACAAGCTAAGCTTAAGTATTCCTTCACTGGTTAGTTTACCCTATAAGATTTTGAGAAATTTGCGATGTTGTGAGAGATGCTTAAAAATGTTGACTGCGTATTTTTATTAATATTTATAAAATATATATTCAAGAAATTGAGGAATATTTTATTCCAAATTTATTCATTCGTATGTATATTATTGAAATTTTATCAGTTATTGAGAAAAAAAAATAAAAAAAAATCACATTAAAGAAGCACAATCTGTTTTATAATCATATTCTATCAGAAGCATGCTTTTATAAAACTCCACATTCTCTGAATAAAATGTATTTTATTCAATAAAATGTTTTATTCAAATTTCTTTACTAAATTGCAAATAGAATTTTAGACGACTAAAGAAGAAACATCGTATTTTATAGCTTAAAAAAATAAAAATGAAAAGATAAGCAAACGATTATTAGCGAAAAAAATATGAATGAAATTTTAATGCTAAGCGCGCGAAGTCAAGTTCCTCGCAAGTTTATCACATTTTAATATTAATCGCTCCATTTAATCATTTCTTCATTGTCGCCAAATTATTTTTTTTAAAATAATTAATTTTAATTTTTCTCAGCTTCTAATAAATAAAAACAGTTGAAACTTTAGATTTTTCCATTGAAAAATATGTAGATTAATATGGTATAAAAAAATTCATACCTTATAATTCAAAAATTTTTCATCCTTAATTTAATTAAATAATAAAAAATAATTAACAATTATTAAAAATTATTTTTTTCGTGAAATTATCTTTGGGTAAATGAGTTTTATGACTGGGTGAAATTTTCTTCGAATTGCTTTATTAGTTTTTAAAATATGACTAAAAACGTAAAAAGTGAAATTAACATTAAGGGGTACGAACTTTGGATCGCTCTCCTGACCAAACTATGGGGACCATATTTCCCAGATTGCGGCTACCCCCTATATTTTGAACGTTAAAAATCCAAATATGTAAGAAAAAATATATGTTTATTCAGAGAAAGTACGTTTTTGTGTCTGATTTCGTAACTTAATTAATAGTTAGCACTAATTAATTAGCATATTTGAGGTCACCCCCAGGAACCATTAAGATTAACACTTAGTTCGTGAAAATCCGATCATTAGAACGAAAGTTGTTCAGGGTGATATCTTTTTTTTTTTTGCCGACTGTACATTATGTATGTTAGATTAGAGATTTGTATATATCTTTCTAAGTAAAAATACTAAATAATTTGAAATGTAGAATTAGCAGTTGGTATAAGATTACCAATATTTTAAAATTACTTTAGACAAGAATTACAAAGAAATTTAAACTGTATTGGTGATGAAAAGTAGTTATTTTTAACTCTAATGAAATTAAATTTAAACAAATTTTAGTAAAAAAATACCATATGTGTTTATCTGAAGAATACTGACAGAAGTTACATTTGTTTATATTTAGCTATTAGAATTTTAAATATGCCCGAGAAGAATTTTAATATTGAAGAATTTCTAAATGTACCAATGTTCGGGGATAAAATTATTAGTTTCTAATTCTATTTCAAGGTTTGGTGTCATTGTTAACTTATAGTTGTTCTAATGTGCTGTTAAAGTACTTTCAAGTATTTTGAATAAAGAAAATTTTAGTGAATAAATTAGTTAATTGAACACTTATTTTAGAGATTGTTGACTACATTTAGCAGAACTTTGTTTTTATGAACCAAAGCTTTAGAAAATTTATTTAAGAATCTGTAAACTAAGAAAAATATTTTTTAAGATGTTATTTGAAATGTAGAATTACCAGTTTGTTTAATGTTAGCAATATTTAAAAACTACTTTTCACTAATTATTATAAACAAGCATTACAAAGAAATTTAAACTGTTTTGGTGATGAAAAGTAGTTATTTTTAACTCTAAAGAAATTAAATTTAAACCAATTTTAGTAAAAAAATACCATATGTGTTTAGCTGAAGAATGCTGATAGAAGTTACATTTGTTTATATTTAGTTATTAGAATTTTAAATATGCCTGAGAAGAATTTTAATATTGAAGAATTTCTAAATGTACCAATGTTCGGGGATAAAAATATTTGTTTCGATAGGTACTCTGTCCGCCATTCGTCTGGAGGGGTGGCGGTGACTATGGTAACGAGGTATGATTATTTCAAGTAGGGGTGCGGGGTCCCTCTTTAAGACTGGTTTCGGTGGGAGAAAAGGAGACTTCTTTCTTCGATCTATTGTATTAGCCCTAGAGTTAAGAGAAATGAGCATTCGCGCCTGAAACATCGTTTAGAGCGTTTGATTCCCTTTTTTTAATCTTTTCTCTTTTTCAAAAGCTTCTGTTTCAGAAAAAAAATTTATTTGTGTTGTAAATTTTTTATTTTATTTTTCCTCTTTTAACTTTTTTGAATTTTGAGAAATGCCTTTTAAATTTAAAAAAGGTGAAGTTCTGAAATCACAAGCACGTAAAGTTGTGCACAATGTGTTTGAGTTTTTTGCTGATGAAGCTAAGGAAAAAGCCCTTAAATTACCTCTTCATCAACCATCTGATAGAGCATGTCTGGCTACTGGAGTGTCAGACTTCACACTCAGAAAAATAAAAAGAGAAGTTTTTTGTTTAGGAGAAGAAGGTGTGTTGCGCACTCCCGGAAAAAACAGGAAAAAGAAATCTGGTGGACTTGCTCATCTAGATGATTTTGAAAAATGTGTTATTCGTCAAACCATCCAAGAGTTTTATATAAGGGGAAAAAAAGTGCCATCGCTTCGAAAATTAATTCCTGTTCTTCGCGAACGAATTAATTTTGAATTTGAGAAAGATTCATTGAGGAAAGTTTAACATTCCTTAAACTTTCGATGGAAGAGGTGCACTCCCCAAAGAAAACTGCTTATCGAAAGGCCAAACATTGTTTTTTGGCGCAACAAATTTCTGAGAGAAATTCTTGAGCATCGGAGGATGCAGCGTCAACTAGTTTATTTGGATGAAACATGGGTTGACAGTAATTTAACATTCCAGAAATGCTGGCAAGACAAAAATAACAACTTTGGTGCTAAATCGAAAGTCAGTTCGAAAAATAGACTTATCGTTGTTCACGCAGGATCGTCAAGTGGATTTATTCCGGGAGCTTTGTTGGCCTATAAGGCATCTAGTCAGTCTGGTGACTACCACGGCCAAATGAATTTCGAAAATTTTCGAAAGTGGTTGATGGAGAAATTACTGCCAAACCTACAACCTAATAGTGTGGTAGTGATGGACAATGCTCCATATCACACTAAAATTGAGAACCCCACGCCAACAAAATATGCAACAAAATCTGTGATGATAGACTGGTTGAATCACAATGGAATTAATTGCTCTAGTAATATGAGAAAGGCTGAGTTATATGCTTTAATAGAAAGTAATCGGCCAAAATACCGTGTTTTTACAAAAGAAGCATTAGTAACGAACATTTTCAAAATTTCAGGAATTCTTTCATTAATTATTAAATTTAATAGCTTGAATAAATTGTTCCTTTTTATGTTTCAGCTCTCTTCTGATTTTCATCGATGCCATTTGTCCAAATACAATGACAAATTGAAATTGTTATTTCTATGAATAACGATTGATAAATAGGATATGTATGGAAATTGTATAAAATTGTTTAAAGCAGCTCAATGTTTTATTAATAAATAACTCATCTATAAATTTATCATGCATAGTAAATTGGTTATTAAGAAAAAAATGAATTTGCTAATAAAAACTGTTTTTAATAAATAGTGAAAAAAAAACTGTACAGGTTACAAGAAAATATGAATAAGAAAACGTAATTTAAGCAAAAAAAACTTCAGATAATTTCAGATGGTTTGATGGGTGCTGATAAAAATCATCGTTGATAGTTTTAGATTTCATCCTAGTTGCGGTCACTTGCTTTCAGTTTCAAAAAAAAAAATAATAAATAAATAAAATATTTAAAAATTAATAATCAAAACAAAGATATTTAATATTTCTCCGGCACAGATAACGTGAACTATTTTTATTTTCAGCAAAAGTTTTACCTCCTTTTAAAATCAGAGTTATTAAGTTTAAGCTCTTCACTTTTTCCAGAAAAAAAGTAATAAAAGAAATTAACTGCTTTAAAAAATGTGCAAGTTTAGAAATTAAACCATCTAACAATCAATGAACATTCATAATAAATATCGTAAAATTAAAAAGTAATATTAAAAAAACCTGTACTACCCTTAATGTCAGAATTTGTTCACTTTTTTCCCTTTGTATTTAAAAAATAACAACTGATTGAATCGAGAGAATTATTTTAAGTAAGAAAGAAATATTCATGCGAATCTTAAAAAAGTTCTTGAATCAGATTAAATAAGTCTCCTACTGGTGGCTGAGTCAGCCAATCTGGTATACTCCCCATACAAGCTATCATCGAAGGCGAAAGAAAAGGAGACCTCTTCATCGAAGCCACCCTCCCTAAAATGCTCTCTTCTTGTTTCCATAGCACCAGACTGCCGCAGACTTTGTGGCGGACAGAGTACCTATCGTAGACAAACAGTAATTCTATATCAAGGTTTGGTGTCATTGTTAACTTATAGTTCTTCTAGTGTGCTGTTAAAGTACTTTTAAGTATTTTGAATAAAGAAAATTTTAGTGAATAAATTAGTTAATTGAACACTTATTTTAGAGATTGTATACTACATTTAGCAGAACTTTGTTTATATTAACCAAAACTTAAGAAAATTTATTTAAGATTCAGATAACTAAGAAAAATATTTTTCAACATATTTTTTAGGAAGTAAAACAATTTTTTTTTATTTTCATTATTCCAATGACAAATTAAGGTAAGTGTTGATAAATTAATATTTTAGTTTCAGCCATGAGTCTTATGGTTTGTTTATTTTTCAGGCATCAATCATGATTTATGCTTGTTGTGTTCTCTTGTGTCGAGAGAACTATGATGATAATCACAAGGTATTTCATTTCCCCCAAGACACAAAACTGCAGCAATTGTGGTGTGATTCATTTATGCAAGAAATATTTAAAATTTATATTTAACTTTTAACTAAGAATATTTGTTTAAATTTATAAAGATTTATTATATGTTTAAATTAACAAGGATTATCACTTTTAATGCTTTCCTAAAGTAGATTGTTTTTCATCACCCCTTTTAAAAATATATATATATAATTATTATTGTGAATTGTAAAATGATTAATAGGATGTCTTACATCAAGACTTTTAAAAACCAATATTTAATTATTATCATAAATTGCAAAATTATTAATAGGAAGGTTATAGGAATTTAAAGCTTCAATTTAATCTAATGTTTTTAAAGTTTTAAAAATGTATTATAAATAACAGTCTTTTTTTCATAAACTTCTTGTTTGCTTTCAAAACTTTTCCTAGTTTTAATTATTGGGTGATGTAATACAACTACTTTGCATCATTTACATTATATTTTGTGGTACATCTTATCAAACAAGAATTTTAAGAAACTGCAATTTTGTTGTAACTAGTATATATTTCTTATTACCTCATAAAAATAGTTAAAAGCTCCATAAGTATGAGACATTTGTGTGTTTTTATGAAAGGAAAATTTAATTGGCAATTTACTTATAACTCCAGATTTAATTTATAATATAGAATAGTATTTAAAAAATAAGTGGAAAATTTAGATTATGTAAAGACATTTTTGTATTTTATTCAATATTTTATTTAATTTACTATCCTTTTTCATTTCCTTCTTTCGGATAATTAAATTTCTCAAAATCAACAAGTTTTTAAAATATGTTGTTACAGGAGCAAAAGTGTCGGGTAATTTGAATAGTTCATACATAGTAAAGTATTTAATAACTACTATACAATCATTAGTAATTTACTGTATTACTTTTACATGTATATTAACAGTTTTATCAACGGGCAGCATTTTCGAAAAAGATTGTTTCATTAACATGCAGGGGAAAATACAGTATGTAAGCAAATACTTTGAATTATCCATGAAATGTTTTTACCAAATTTTTGTTTGCTCTCCGGGGTATGTTTTAAAATAAAATGTTTGGAAATTTGGTCATTTAAAAATATACGACATTTACAATATGTTTTCTTCAGAAGTATAGTAATCTTGAAATTGCAAGTAATGATATAATTTAATAAGTAAAAATTGCATTCATTATTTATATTGGTGTACTTTTTATGCTCCTGTTATTTTATTAAGGGCAGAAATAAACAAATAATTTTTGGTCAGTATATAAATTTTATATATTATGGTAGAGCTTTGTAGATATTTTGCATATGTGTTGTATGTCGGGGAGGTATGTTGGAAATTTTAGTCAGAAAAAATTTTGCCTTCGCACCCATGATTATAATGAAATTAAATTGATAAAGTAAAAATTTTCCCTGGTTCCAAATTTTTGTTTGCCTTATGGGGTTTTGTTTTAAAATAAAATGTTTGGAAATTTGGTCATTTAAAAATATATGACAATTACAATGTTTTCTTCAGAAGTATAGTAATCTTGAAATTGCAAGTAATGATATAATTAATGATATATGTTTTAAAATAAAATTTTTAAAAATGTTATTTGCTTTTGTATATATATTTTCTCCTTACTGATTTAAATAAAATTTTTGCTCTATATATATGTTTGTGTCATTATTAAAGCATACTTATACTTTATGATAAAATTAATCTTCATATACTTAAAAACCTCATTCATAAAGTTCCAGTCTATATCATCAAAGTAATGATTCAGCTTATTTAATAAGTCATATTAATTCATTTTTATCACATGTATGCAAAACAAAAGAACATAGAAAGAAATTAGAGGGACAGATGTTAATTTGTCAGTTTACTGCAGTAAATAAAAAAATTTCAGAATAATTATATACATTTGCTATAAATATTTCAAAGGTTTATAAAGGATAAACATTTTTATGCTTTTTTTATAGAATTTTACGTTAAGTGTTCTTTCCAATAACATTTTGTTTCCATGAATGTAATGTTAAGTACTAATTTTCAACTCTTAGGAAAATATTTTTTTTTTAATCAGTTGATATTTATTTAATATGATTGATTACTCTTAAAATAGTTTAAAATTGAAATTTATCCTTTGAAAAAAGGTTTGGATAAATCTTATGAAAATAACCCCCAAAAAAAAAATGTTTAAAAACTAATCCAAAATTTCTTACTGCGTTAACTTACTTATTTTTTTTTCTTTTGATTCATTTTAAATTTATTATATTAAGGCAAAGATTATATATACACAATTATTCAGATCATAAAAAAATTTGGATTCTTATTTTTAGCTTTTAAAAATGAAAGATACACAATAAAACTAATAAGGAATCGACTATCCTCATATCTTCACAGCCTCCTCTGATCACTTTGAAGGTAGAAAAGAGCAATGCTCTTTTCTACATTCTGATCGTGACGTCACAAACAAGCTCCTAGGCCTTCTACTCTAGGTGGTTATGCTCTAACCCATGATCCGTTTACCACAGAGAATATGTCACGTCACCACTGTGGTCGGTGCAAACCGGATGCGGATTCGCGTCGACCAGCTATCTCAGGGATTCGAACCCGGTTCACCTGATTGGAAGGAGAACGCTCTATCCCCGAGCCATCGCATATTGAGAATACTGAACATAGATTACAATCTTAATCAAAATTAATAAGATCCCATTGCAAATAAGTAAAATCAAAAACTAAATAAGATGCCATTCCAGATAAATAAAATCAAAAATTAAATATATGCCATTGCAGATAAGTAGCCAACGAATACCACACTCATTTGAAGCGTGCGGCAGGATTCTTGAAGGAAACAAAGCCTTTTTTCTTAAGTAAAGAGGAAGGTAACTCTGGACAAGGGTTGTCTACACATACTTGCTTTATTAACACAATAAATTAAAATTTGATGAAGAAAATAAGGTGAAATGTTGTTCGTTTTTCATTTTTCTGCATTGATACCAGAAATAAATAATAACATCTATTTTGTTCTTTTTTGCAGTTTTGCTCATTTAAATAACAGAAAAGTAAAAAAAAATTCTTATCGCTATAATTCCTGTTATCATGAGTTTTCTGATAGTAGACTTATACGAGATTAGATAAGTAAAGGTCCCTTAAATTCGTACTTCAAAAACTTAATATTAGAGAACTTTGATTTCGAGAGATATTTGATTATTATTGAGAAAAAAAAATTTCATAAAATAATTCAAGAGCATTGAAATTTTTTAAACTAAAAATCCAGTAAGATTCACAATAAACCTAAATGCTTGATACAATTAATGCATCACATTTTTGAAATCTTACACATGATAGAATTTTGAAGGGAAAAAATATCTAAAGTTTGTGTGTTAACTTAAAACATCGGAAGCATATTTTTCAAACAAAAAATTTTACTAGTTAATGAAAACTACAGTTTTTAATGATTATAATAATGAAAAAAAAATTTGCATTTTAAATTTAACAAATTTAAACCTATTTATAACTTGTTTGAATTAGACGAAACAAATAACTTACCCATTTTTTTCAGGATCAAAACATTCAATAGTATTTGATGATGAAATACAATCAGACCCTCCACATCCAGTTTGTTAAACAGAGTGTCAACCCCAATGGCACTAGAATAAAAAATAAATAAGTAAATAAAATATAAATTTAAGGACCATGAAATTTTCATGTTGTATTAAAAAATATATATTTTATTTTAGTTAAATGGATGCAAAGCGCACCTGACTATCAATCACTATTTATACTATATCTAATTAATATCAAAAAGTAAACAAAAGCAGGACAAATAAGAGAATTGTAAAAAAATTATCCAACAGGAGCGGTCGCCATAGCAACGCAATGACGACGCATGCTCACTGTTTACGATTACTCTTGAACACAATAGCAAAGTGTGATGTCCAAATAAGGTGCGCACGCCATCAAATCCAAAAGAGCACCCATTTTGCCAATGGGTAATAAAACATTAATTAAATGAAAAAATATATATTTCATACACAATAAATTAATTTCGCTTGTTACGTTTCAAAATGTTATAACTAATTGAACTATCAATAGGAAGCTTTTCTTACTAAGAAGATATTTGAAGACACTCATTTTTTCATAATTTTAATTTAATATTTGTTTTTAATCCAATCTTAATATTTCAAATTAAAGATTTAATCTCTTAAGAGAATTAGAGCGTAATATTTTTATTCAAATACAACAATTTTAAGTTAATTTGTTATCAATCAGTTTTGATTATTAAACTGACTGTTGAATGAATTAAAATAAATTTAAATCAACAGTACAAAGAGATCCATTCCAACAACTAATCTGTATCAGAGAAGATTTTGTTTGATTTAAATAATAAACAACTATATGTTCACCTATTTACACTCATAAAATTTCATTAATAAAATTTATTTATTAAGGTTTTCTTTAGCGTAATTATGTTGAAAAATTCTAAAATTCCTGAAATAACAAACTGTTTAGTAGATAAGAAACTAATTATTTTTAATCTACATGTTGATAGTTCCTTTGTTCAAATTTTTGTAACTGTAGAATTTATAAAGTCTTATTAACGGAGTTCTAATTGAGTTCAAATTTTTTTCCTTCATGTAATTTTAAAAAAAAAAGGATTTTAAAAATCTCGGAATAAAAATAAAAGAAATATGCCGTTTCATATTTTTGACAGCAGTAATTTAGTACATGATACCTAAATCTATCAAGAATTCTATGATATTACTGTATTGTTGATAAGAATCGATTGTTTTTTAAATTAGATAAAAGTGAAGAATCAATAATTATGAAACGACAAAACTTCAACCTAAGTCCCATAAAGTTTGAAACTTTAAGTCAAATGACATTATATGACTGAACCATATATGGGTGATTCTCACGAAACATGACAATTCACTGTCCCTTGCTCCAAGATCTAATACTATAATACTAAAAGAACTTTTTTTTAAAAAAAAAAATAATAAATAGCACTGCTGTTAGCATTTTAA
This sequence comes from Parasteatoda tepidariorum, assembly GCF_982258835.1. Taxonomy (NCBI): domain Eukaryota; kingdom Metazoa; phylum Arthropoda; class Arachnida; order Araneae; family Theridiidae; genus Parasteatoda; species Parasteatoda tepidariorum. The sequence continues at coordinate 83,665,179 of NC_141765.1, forward strand.
AATGACTTTGCACTAGCATTGACTGTTTTGTATACTTAAGAAATTTAATTGAATATCAAAATGTCATTTTCCTGGCATGTCCCAAACAATATTTCCAATAATAACTAGCTTCAAAACTTCCCATACATTTTTCAAAATCTAATTTTTTTTATCTTATCCTATGTAAGCATTTCTAGAATATACGCAGAGGGTATTGTTTACTAAAACTTCGTTTAAAATAGTCTTTTCTGTCAATAATTTGTTTGTCCCATGAAAATCTGTTATTTTCCTGGCTACTTTTATTTAGTGATTTATAACCAAAATAGATAGCGCCAGGAATCAATATCTTATGTTAATAGATTGATTAGATACCCTCCTATCTGAACATGTCTTGTTGCATGAATAAAGAACCAATTTTCTGGCTCAAAATCTGTTTCAAAAATTTTTTCAAGGTGAATAGGTTTTTATGCTGTCATTTTCCTGGCTTCTTGAAATCATTAATACAGAGATGAGAGTAGTCAGAAGGTAAAAAAGAGGAAATCCAAGAATATATATACAGATGGATGACAAAATAATACGAACACCTGTGATAAAGTGTGACTTATTTCACACCTGCAGTACAGCCGCGCCACCTGCAGCAGAAGTCTGCCACCTAGTGAGCGTGAAGAGGAAATCAGTCTCAACATTAGTCACCAGTGTTGCATGAGTTTATCTAACTAGCTTTTATAAGGTGAAATGTCTGACCGGTCAGAATTCCAAAGAGGGATGATTCTTTGGGGCGCGTTTAAGTAGAGCATCGGTGACAGAAACAGCAAACCTTTTGGGGTTTGCAAGAAGCTGTATCAGCCGTTATGACAGCATACATGAAAGAAGGTAAGACGAAGTCTTCAAAGCACAAGAGGGGCCGAAATTCAAAGCTTGATGATAGAGATAGACGTGTCTTACAGCACGTAGTAGCTCGAAAACACAAGCAATCGTTATTTCAGATAACATCAGACACGAACAGTCATCTGTAGGACCCCGTTTCAACAAGAACTGTTCAAAGAGAACTTCATGCAGCGAACATTTATGGGAGAGTGGCAATTCGTAAACCCTTGATGACAGCAACCAATGCTTTCAAGCGCCGTCAGTGGTGTAGAGGTCACAAAGTCTGGTCCCCACAGCTGTGGCTGCAGGTAATATGGTCCGATGAATCATCCTTCACCTTATTTCAGACCACCGGACGCGTTTATGTCTGGAGATCACCCAAAGAAGCGTTTGATCCTGAATGACTCTTACCAACTGTGAAACATGGAGGTGGCTCCGTTATGGTTTGGGGTGCGATATCTTGGCGTGGTCTTGGGCCACTAGTACGTCTGCATGGAAGAATCAAATCTAATTACTATCTAAGCGTTCTAGCTGACCATGTTCATCCTTTTGTACAGACTGTATTCCTTGGAAAGCGACCGATTTTTCAGGACGACAACGCCCCTATCCACATCGCTAGGTGCGTTCAAACATGGTTCGAAGAGCATGACAATGAAGTTGAGCATCTCGCCTGACCCCCTCAGTCTCCGGACTTAAATATTATTGAACATTTGTGGCACTATTTGGAGTCTAAACTTCGTTCCCGATTCCCACTTCCATCAAATCTTACGGAATTAGAGGCCGCTTCGCAAGAGGAATGGCTTAATATTCCTTTAAACGTTGTCCATGACCTTTATGCATCGATCCCACGTCGTATTAAATCTGTAATTCAGTCAAAGGGTGGTCCAACTCCCTATTAATAAAGATTTTCTGATATTTCACAGGTGTTCGTATTATTTTGTCACCCATCTGTGTATATATATATATTTATATATATATAAACAAAAATTTGACAATAAAAGTGCGATTTTCAAACTTGTAAACCATGTGATTACAAATCATGATACGTAATTTTTAGATCACGATGCATAATTTTTAAATCGCGCTATATTACAACCGCAAAAACGAATCACGACATTGGATTTTATGCCAGCGTAGCTACACAAGGGTTTTAAAAGCTCGTAAATACAAATCGCGATATTGGTTTCTTAATTCTCGTAAATAAGAATCGCAATGTACAATATTTACATCGCCTGAATAAGAATCGCAACGTTCAACTTTTAAATCAGGTAAATACGAAAATCGATGTTTGATAATAAAATCACGATTTTAAAAATGCATAAATACAAAACACGATAGTGGATTTTTAAATCTCGTAAATACGAGTCATAATGTACGATATTTAAAAAGCGTAAATAAGAATTGCAATGCGCAACTTTTAAATTAGATAAATACGAAAATCGATGATTGATATTAAAATCGCATGAATTAAAATCGAGATGGACTTGGAATTTTTAAAAGGCTTGTTTGTATTGTTTTTTGTTTAGGCATAATAAATAAAAATTTACAAGATTAATTGAATGAGTAAATAAATATTTTCACCGCAAATCCACCTCTATTTTTTTTCTCTTTTTTGTTTGCTTTCACTCCAGAATCCAAGATGCAGCGACGTCTGAATTACGAAAATACGAGCTATCCCGCCGACAGATAAAAAATACGGAAAATCTTATTTTCGGTGCGTGAAATCAGAGAAAATAGTTAATATAAGTAAAAATGCGGAAGGGTTAGCAGCTAGGACGTAGTTTGAATTTTCTGTTTTTCTTTGAAAATCGTAAATAAATATTAATTTTTCAAAAAAAAGCGGGATATTTATTTTAAAAAAAAATGAAACTTTTAGAGAATCGGAGTTTTTGATAAAAAGGCTGAAATTCGGGAGACAAAAGCGAAAAAAATTTAATCATGGTGTAAAGGTCAACCAGTTTTATCCCAAGGAAATGATTTTTAGAGAAACTTCAGAGGGAGGAAAGAGGACTTCAATAATTTCGCTCCGCGGAAAATTAAATTCCTCATAAAATATTTCAACTTGTGCAAAAAAAATTTCAGCCGAAATTAGCGGGAAAAATGAAAAAATCTGAAAAAAAAGCGGAAATCCGAGAATCCGTGGAAGAATCTCATCCCTGTTAATAACAAAAACTACATTCGATCCTCGCCGGCCGAAGACTCCGTGTAGTAAATGGTGACTGATGCACGTTAAATCTGTCGAGTCTCAAAGTCCTCCATGTTCCCTCAACAAATCAATACCTCTGGGGGTACTGATGCAGGAGTTTCCTTGTCTTCTGGATTGGTTCAAAATTACAAGGCTACGGAGTTGAACGTAAGTAGTCGTAAACCCATGAAATTGGGTCGGCTGTTCAACGACGGTTATAAAATAAAAATAAAAAAAAACTACATTAGATTTATCTGAGTTATTTTAAGAAATACTGTTTTCTGCAGAATATAAACGTCTTCAGCCAAAATATTAAATTAAAGTAAAGTTATATGCTATAAAATGGCGAATTTGTCATTATCCTGGCTGTCATTTTCTTGGCTTATGAATGCCAGGACATTGAAGTGTTACCAGAAATTCTTTTTAACTGCTAATACTGTAAAGAGGGAAAGCAAATATTAACCTTATACCAAGTTTATGTATGATTGTAATATGGTTGGATGTAATCAAAGTTATTTATTTATTTAATGATTGATTATTATACACAATTTTATTCTGCGACAAAAAATTTTTTGTTTCTTTCTACAGAGGAAAAAAAGAATTTAAGCAATTTATGGTTCATCTAACATATAGGTTAAAGTTGAGTTTCTTACTATTAACTTAAAATGACTGTTTTTTAAACTTGTAAGGTAATATGTCATTTTCTCGCATTCAAAATTTGGTGAATTTCTATTCTATTTTTTTTCTCGAGCAAATGTCAATAAACTACACCGCTGTCTATAAGATATTAATAAGTCTAGTTGAAGTATACAAGAAAAAAATTTTAGATTATTTTGAAGACTTTGAATTTGAAGAAATTCTTTGGTCTAAATTGTCATGTTTCGTGAGAATCACCCATATATGCAATTCATGAAAAAAAATTTAAGCTTAAACAATTGAATCTAGCGATTTTCACAGAGGTATTAATTAAATTAAAATGAAATGATGTTGAATCGAAAATATAAATATGTTGATTCTTTAAATAGCTCAGGGGATAGAGCTCATGGAATAGAGAGGGGGATGCTGGCTCTGGGGATAGAGCATTCGCCTTCCAATGAGGTGAACCGGATTCAAATCCCAGCGAAGGCTGGTCGATGCGAATCCGCATCCAGCTTGCATCGACTACAGAGTTGAAGTGAAATATCTTCCGTGATAGACGGATCATGGGTCAGAGTCCCTTTGACGTCAGGCTAACCGCAGAAAGTTCTCGTGGTCTTCCTCTCCATTTAACGCAAATGCTTGTCAAAAAGTGTTCCACGAAGTCAAATCCCAATACTCGATCTAGTAGTCCCCTCGTCTTCTGGATTGGGCTCAAAATGACAAGGTTACGGAGTTCATTATTATTAGTCGTAAATCAAAAAAGTGGGTCGGTTGTTCAACAACGGTTATAATTCCAATTTGTGTTCGTTGAAAATGTGATGTTTTGTACGCAAACAAAAATCAGGAATATCAGGACAAAATCTATGGCAAACAAAAACAAAAGTCGACAGTTTAGTGTTCCATTACTGAAAAAATTAGAACCCGTGAGTTAGATGTTACTTTAGGGTGTTGAAGTAGTTCATTGTTTCTTTTAAATTCTTAATAACCTTAATCATCTTAACTTTTTGCTTATGGCTGTTACAACATGTGAACCACGAGTGATGGTTTAATTGATACACCATAAGCAAATGATTAGGTTATATTATTTTACGATTTAAATACGTTCCAAACGACCGTACAAGCAATCATTATCATGGTTGAGAGTTGAAAAGAACGTAATAACTCGAAGATAGAAGAAAAATTGGACTTTAGTTAACGTTTGATCCCAGTGCTTTATTTGAATAATAAAGAGTCAATAATATAGGGACCGGTTTACAAAATATGAATTAGTGCTTGCAGTGCGTGAAAAATACCATGCATTTAAAATTTAATTTCTCAAGAATTATTCGGCCGATTTTTTTGATATTTTGTTTATTATCATCCAAAAATATTTTCGCCAAAATGATGTAAAATTTTTTATACTTTACTATTCAAGTTTTTTTCGACCATTATTAGATAAAATATTAAATTATAGATAATTATTAAAAATATTTTTTGCATGGAATTATCTTTAAATAAGTGACTTTTATAATTGAGTCGAAAAATTTTGGCAAAATACGCAAAAAGTAAAGTAAAATTAACGTTAAACTGGAACAAGTAGTTGGGCACTCTTTTCCAGATTTCGGATAACCCCACCTATATTTTGAGGGTTAGCAATCCAAATTTTAAGGGAAAAAAGGTATTTTTATTCAGAGAAAGTACATTTTTGTATCTGATTTCATAACAAAAAAATCGTATGCACTAATTAATTAGCATACTTAAGGTTTAACCCTTGAACCGTTAAGATTGAGTCATAACTATGTAATAATCTGATTATTAAGTCAAAAGATAATCAGGAAGTTCCGTTTTCCTTTTATGCACTGCATGAAACTTCCGTTCATGGTGAAGTCGCGGATTTTACTCAATTGTAAATAAATAAAAAAATTCCTTTTATTTATTACAACTTTTACGGAAATCGGTTTTAAATCAGCATGAATTCACTATCATACAATTGTTAAAACTAACCTGATATACTAAAAGATGAGCTTGGAGAATTTTCTAAATATTTCCTGCTCTCTTCATCTGCGCTTAAGCATACAAAAAGTTATTCATCCATACGAATAAGATCAGAGAACACAAGATAACGACATCGATAAACTGAAAAATATCTAAAATATTCATTAATTTCACCTGAAAAAAATATCAGATTAAAATCTGAAATGAAATACATAATTAAAAAGTAAACATTGTACAACAGTTTCTAAAGAGTAAAAAGTAGACATATGACAATCGACCTCGGAAATTTAAAAATGAACATCAATTTTTCTCGATTGAAATTGGTGATTAAGAAATTATTCAACTGAATTTCTTCCACTAAGTTTACCGTTAGCGGTTGATAACACTGCGCGTTAATATCATTAATTTGCAAAATAAAATTCAAATTTGCAGACAAATCGCAATTCATTCATTCGTTCTTTCTAGACGTTAGTTCTATTTTTTTTTCCGAACTCAGAAGGCATTAAAACATTCCATTATCCATATTTACTTAAAATATTACCTTCTGTTTTATGCATGGCACAAAACAGAATAAATGAAGTTAGCTACACATTCAGAAGAGAGGCTTTTCATAGAATAATAATATAGGTAGACTGCTCATCTGTGATTGCCAATTGGCAACTAGGAAGACTTATGACCAAGGTTTCGGCAGGGCTAGGCATAGCATTTGGTGAACCTAGGCAACCACATGGGATTGTCAAATAAAAATGGCTTAAAATTCATCTTTGATTTCATTAAAAATATTTTTTTTAATTTTTTTTAACCCTCTACACGTGATTTTTCTTTTCCTTCTTTTTAATCTGTACTATATCCTGATAATTTCCTTTTAAAAATTCATTGGAGATTAATATTTTTTTAATGTGATAAAATAATATTTTCTTTAGTGAGATAAAATTCGAGCTATATTCTTTATTTGCATTCTTTATATATAGTGTGATATAGTCATATCATTATATATTTTGTATACTGTTAATTGTACTCAACGCGACAGTAAAATAAAAAAATCGATATTTTCTTACTAAAAATTACTAAGTTGCAACTTTCTGATTTAAATTACCAGTTAAATCAAAATGAAATTCTATAATATTTCACAAACTAATTTAAGATTGATGAATGTAACGGGTGTTTCATAATACGTTTATAAAAGAAAATATTAGTGCTTTAAAGTTATTTTTAATGTATTTTTAATAATTACTTCATTGAAATTGGACATAAAACAATTAATATTTTCTTTCAAAATGAGGTAAAGAGTTCAAAGCTCAATATAAGCTGGATTTTTAACAATAACGTTATGGAATAAGTTGCAAATTTTTTTTTACAAAACTAATCTGTAAACTTATAATATTTGGTTCAATATTTTGCTTTAATTTATATTTAAATTTAAGACATAACCTAAGTTATCCGAATTCATGTTATAATAAATTTAATTTGCTAATGCAAGAAAATTAATGTTTGCTTTGTTTGATTTAGTTTAGGGTTTTTCAAATCTTAATGATAGGTGACATAGGTTCAAATTGATCAAACATTCAATAGTCTCGTAGCATCAAATTTTGTTTCTTATTTAATTTTTAAAAACGCAACCATAACAAAAAACAGCGATTTCATAACGAAAATATTTGCCTATTAAATTTAAAATTCGATTGAAAATAATCAGAGTAACATTAAAATTTATGAATTATTTTTTAGAAAATATTACATTTAGCACAAACTCTTTGAAGTTGGATATTTTCAATTGTTTTAAATTTTTTCAATTACTTCGTAAAATAAAATTTGCAATTAGTTCGTCTGTTTTTTCCACATGTACATTATATTTTGCCCTACTTAAATTAATTTTACTTAATCACAACTACTCGTCATTTTTCTAAAAACAAAATAACTTAACAATTTAAAATATACGAAACTTACCTGTTAAACTTAACATAGTGGGGGGAGGGGTAACAAGTTTACTTAACTCTCATAACTCAATTTAGAACTATATAAGTTGACTAGTTTCTCATACAGTTCACCTAACACTTTCATAACTCAATTTAGAACTATAAGTTAATTAATTGTGTAGAAAAAAAAAGACAATTTAGTGAAATTTTTTAAATATGAGAAACAGCTAGCAATATTCCCCCTTTTTTGTGATTTATTTTTTCCATTTTTTCCTAATTTTTTTAACCTACATAAACTATACATAAACTATGTTTTTAAAAAAAAATCATTTTTGAAAAAAACGAACTAAAAATCAATAAATCTTACTTGTAACTAATTACGAAAGGAGTCTGTTTTGATTAATTTAATTTGATCAGGGGAAGTTAGTTTTAAGAGGAGGAGTGGGTCTTATGATTCGGGTAGCAGTCTGATCCGATATTATTAGTCTATCGATAATTTTGAACTCCTGATTTGAATGTTAAGCCAACAATCACGTTTTCTAGAAGCTTTCTATTTCTCCTTGTGGCAGAAAATGCTTTCGCTTTTTTTAAACATTTACATAGTAAAAAGTCAAAATAACTTTTTACTACGGCGCTTTATTCGTGTTTTCTTTCTGAAAAGGTTCTTAGAATTTTCAATTTTTAGTTCGACACTCGACATTAAGCATGCATACGTAACCTGATCGTATTCAAAGATATTTAATGACATATGAAACATGACCAATATTAATTGCTCATAAGGATATAGTTTTGAATTTCAAAAAAAAAAACCTAATTTATCAAATATTGTGCTAATTTTTCGTTAAAACAATTATAATTTATTCAAAATTTGAAATTAATCATTCTTTCCCACAAGCATTAATATTAATAAAAATGCAATTACTTACTTTTTCAGTTAGTTTTAAAAAATACTTGAAACAGCTAAATTCTGAACTTCACGCAATATAAGGAATCTAATCTAATATTTGAAAACAGAATACATTGAAACGTAATAAAGAGTTTTTTAAAAATCTAATTTCAAACTTTACATTACAAAATTCATGTCCTGAAAAATCAGTTTTTAATGCCTAGTTATTAAATAAATTTTGCATTCAATTAATAAAGTCTTAAAGTTCATTTTCTAAAATATTTAATCGATATTATGATGTCTGTTATATACGCCAAAACATCAAAAAAAAATTTAAAACTAAAAACATTTAATTTTTTAAATAAATGTTAAATCCCTTATATCAAACAACATTAAAGTTTAAAACCACTACAATTTCTTGTAGTGGCTCAACACTATACTTCTTTGGTAAATTAAACACTCTTTCAAATAAATAAAATATCTAAAATGCAATTATTTGATTTTCTCACAAATCATAAATACTAAGATGAATTTCAAGCATTTATAAAACAACTAAGGGCTAAGACGTTAATTTGTGTATGATGCACACAGGTGGCTATGAAACTTCAAATTAAGAAATGTCATCAACAATTTTAGATACAAACTAAATTTGCTTCTTCAGTGCATTTATAACTATAGATAGCATTAACAAATAAGATTGCAGAGAGCGTGGAATCGCTATTACTTCTCTGGTAGTTCATAGTTTTAGAATTTTTTTCGTTTTCTTTTTTCGCGAGATTTAGATGATTTACGTTTTTTTCTTAAATTGTAAGTTTCTTATGAAATGATTTAATGAAAAATCTAATAAATAGAAGGTTTAACGTGATTTCTTATTTTCGTCTCGAGATGTAGCTTTGAAATCACATTTCCGAAAGAAAAAAAAATTCGCGGTTTCTTCAAGTTTTGGAACGACTAGTCATGCACTGATTTATTAAAATGTATAATTTTATAAAATTGTTTAAAAAATACTAAATAATTCTTTTTAATTCAAAAAGTGTCGTTAAAGAAAAAGTAAAAGTAACATTAAATAACGTATCAGTTACATATTAGAAAAAAAATATTTAAAAAATATGAGGGAACGTTCGAGCTTAAATAATAACAGAAGAGAGTTTTGTACTGCCAGGTACTTTGAAAGTGTCACTGGGCCTCCCTACCTGCAAAGACGTGGGACACCATCTTCCTACAACGCCCAGTGAACTTTCTATTTAGACAACAGCATTGTAGGCTTGATTGATTGATTGAATGTGGGGTTTAGTGGCACAAGGTCCAAAAACGGACATACTGCGCCAAACACACGGTTTTAAAACAGATTAAGAGGTTAAGTAAAGCACACGTATAAAATCAGATATAGTGAAAATTCTAAAACAATGTTGTAAAGTTACATACATTAAATTCAATAAAACTGCATGTCAATAAAACGGTAAATTTACTAATCAAATGCAAATCAATAAATCGGTAAATTTACTAAAACACTAAATAGTATAAAACAATTATATACAACTTAAAATTCCAATAGCGCGTAAAAATGCAAAGATGTTAGGATGGTGATTTTTATCTAACAAGTTTTTTATATATAAAATCGTGCTTCCAAAGAAGGTAAGGCGTTGTTGGTTAAAACATGGGCAAGCGATTAAAATATGATGAATTGAAAGTGAAACGTTACAAGTATCGCATCCAGGAGGCGGTTCTCCGAACAGCAAGTGAAGATGAGTCAGCCGAGTATGTCCTATACGTAGACGGGTGAGCTTGACATCTGCTCCGCGCAATTGCAACACAGGCCAAGGTTCTAGCGTGGATTTAATTTTGTGCAGTTTATTTTCAATTTGTAAATCCCAGTGTTGTTGCCACAAGGTCATAGTAAACTGTCGTATGTAATTCTTCATGTCAGAAATTGGGACTGATAGTGTTAATGGAGTTGCAGCAGATCGGGCAGCAGAGTCAGCCATGTCATTACCTGAAATACTAACATGGCTGGGAATCCAACAAAATAAAATGTTAAAACCACTTTTGACAGCCTTGCAGGCAACACAGTGGTTATTAGTAAAAAGAAAGAAAGAAAAAAACATTAAAAAAAACGGTGAGAAAGGAAAGAACAAATAACGTATCAGTTACATATTAGAAAAAAAAATATTTAAAAAATATGAGGGAACGTTAGAGCTTAAATAATAACAGAAGAGAGTTTTGTACTGCCTGGTACTTTGAAAGTGTCACTGGGCCTCCCTACCTGCAAAGAGGTGGGACACCATCTTCCTACAACGCCCAGTGAACTTTCTATTTAGACAACAGCATTGCAGGCAACACAGTGGCTATTAGTAAAAAGAAAGAAAAAAAAACATTAAAAAACGGTGAGAAAGGAAAGAACAATGGACGTATCAGTTACATATTAGAAAAAAAATATTTAAAAATTATGAGGGAACGTTAGAGCTTAAATAATAACAGAAGAGAGTTTTGTACTGCCTGGTACTTTGAAAGTGTCACTGGGCCTCCCTACCTGCAAAGAGGTGGGACACCATCTTCCTACAACGCCCAGTGAACTTTCTATTTAGACAACAGCATTGCAGTCAACACAGTGGTTATTAGTAAAAAAGAAAAAAAACATTAAAAATAAAAATTAATAATAGGTGAGAAAGGAAAGAACAAATAACGTATTAGTTACATATTAGGAAAAAAAATATTTAAAAAATATGAGGGAACGTTAGAGCTTAAATAATAACAGAGGAGAGTTTTGTACTGCCTGGTACTTTGAAAGTGTCACTGGGCCTCCCTACCTGCAAAGAGGTGGGACACCATCTTCCTACAACGCCCAGTGAACTTTCTATTTAGACAACAGCATTGTAGGCTTGATTGATTGATTGAATGTGGGGTTTAGTGGCACAAGGTCCAAAAACGGACATACTGCGCCAAACACACGGTTTTAAAACAGATTAAGAGGTTAAGTAAAGCACACGTATAAAATCAGATATAGTGAAAATTCTAAAACAATGTTGTAAAGTTACATACATTAAATTCAATAAAACTGCATGTCAATAAAACGGTAAATTTACTAATCAAATGCAAATCAATAAATCGGTAAACTTACTAAAACACTAAATAGTATAAAACATTTATATACAACTTAAAATTCCAATAGCGCGTAAATATGCAAAGATGTTAGGATGGTGATTTTTATCTAACAAGTTTTTTATATATAAAATCGTGCTTCCAAAGAAGGTAAGGCGTTGTTGGTTAAAACATGGGCAAGCGATTAAAATATGATGAATTGAAAGTGAAACGTTACAAGTATCGCATCCAGGAGGCGGTTCTCCGAACAGCAAGTGAAGATGAGTCAGCCGAGTATGTCCTATACGTAGACGGGAGAGCTTGACATCTGCTCCGCGCAATTGCAACACAGGCCAAGGTTCTAGCGTGGATTTAATTTTGTGCAGTTTATTTTCAATTTGTAAATCCCAGTGTTGTTGCCACAAGGTCATAGTAAACTGTCGTATGTAATTCTTCATGTCAGAAATTGGGACTGATAGTGTTAATGGAGTTGCAGCAGATCGGGCAGCAGAGTCAGCCATGTCATTACCTGAAATACTAACATGACTGGGAATCCAACAAAATAAAATGTTAAAACCACTTTTGACAGCATTGCAGGCAACACAGTGGTTATTAGTAAAAAAGAAAGAAAAAAAAACATTAAAAAAAACGGTGAGAAAGGAAAGAACAAATAACGTATCAGTTACATATTAGAAAAAAAAATATTTAAAAAATATGAGGGAACGTTAGAGCTTAAATAATAACAGAAGAGAGTTTTGTACTGCCTGGTACTTTGAAAGTGTCACTGGGCCTCCCTACCTGCAAAGAGGTGGGACACCATCTTCCTACAACGCCCAGTGAACTTTCTACTTAGACAACAGCATTGCAGGAAACACAGTGGTTATTAGTTAAAAGAAAGAAAAAAAAACATTAAAAATAAAAATTAATAAAAGGTTAGAAAGGAAAGAACAAATAACGTATCAGTTACATATTAGAAAAAAAAATATTTAAAAAATATGAGGAAACGTTAGAGCTTAAATAATAACAGAAGAGAGTTTTGTACTGCCTGGTACTTTGAAAGTGTCACTGGGCCTCCCTACCAGCAAAGAGGTGGGACACCATCTTCCTACAACGCCCAGTGAACTTTCTATTTAGACAACAGCATTGCAGGCAACACAGTGGTTATTAGTTAAAAGAAAAAAAAACATTAAAAATAAAAGTTAATAAAAGGTTAGAAAGGAAAGAACAAATAACGTATCAGTTATATATTAGAAAAAAAAATATTTAAAAAATATGAGGAAACGTTAGAGCTTAAATAATAACAGAAGAGAGCTTTGTACTGCCTGGTACTTTGAAAGTGTCACTGGGCCTCCCTACCTGCAAAGAGGTGGGACACCATCTTCCTACAACGCCCAGTGAACTTTCTATTTAGACAACAGCATTGTAGGCTTGATTGATTGATTGAATGTGGGGTTTAGTGGCACAAGGTCCAAAAACGGACATACTGCGCCAAACACACGGTTTTAAAACAGATTAAGAGGTTAAGTAAAGCACACGTATAAAATCAGATATAGTGAAAATTCTAAAACAATGTTGTAAAGTTACATACATTAAATTCAATAAAACTGCATGTCAATAAAACGGTAAATTTACTAATCAAATGCAAATCAATAAATTGGTAAATTTACTAAAACACTAAATAGTATAAAACAATTATATACAACTTAAAAGTCCAATAGCGCGTAAATATGCAAAGATGTTAGGATGGTGATTTTTATCTAACAAGTTTTTTATATATAAAATCGTGCTTCCAAAGAAGGTAAGGCGTTGTTGGTTAAAACATGGGCAAGCGATTAAAATATGATGAATTGAAAGTGAAACGTTACAAGTATCGCATCCAGGAGGCGGTTCTCCGAACAGCAAGTGAAGATGAGTCAGCCGAGTATGTCCTATACGTAGACGGGTGAGCTTGACATCTGCTCCGCACAATTGCAACACAGGCCAAGGTTCTAGCGTGGATTTAATTTTGTGCAGTTTATTTTCAATTTGTAAATCCCAGTGTTGTTGCCACAAGGTCATAGTAAACTGTCGTATGTAATTCTTCATGTCAGAAATTGGGACTGATAGTGTTAATGGAGTTGCAGCAGATCGGGCAGCAGAGTCAGCCATGTCATTACCTGAAATACTAACATGGCTGGGAATCCAACAAAATAAAATGTTAAAACCACTTTTGACAGCATTGCAGGCAACACAGTGGTTATTAGTAAAAAAGAAAGAAAAAAAAACATTAAAAAAAACGGTGAGAAAGGAAAGAACAAATAACGTATCAGTTACATATTAGAAAAAAAAATATTTAAAAAATATGAGGGAACGTTAGAGCTTAAATAATAACAGAAGAGAGTTTTGTACTGCCTGGTACTTTGAAAGTGTCACTGGGCCTCCCTACCTGCAAAGAGGTGGGACACCATCTTCCTACAACGCCCAGTGAACTTTCTATTTAGACAACAGCATTGCAGGCAACACAGTGGCTATTAGTAAAAAGAAAGAAAAAAAACATTTAAAAACGGTGAAAAAGGAAAGAACAATGAACGTATCAGTTACATATTAGAAAAAAAATATTTAAAAAATATGAGGAAACGTTAGAGCTTAAATAATAACAGAAGAGAGTTTTGTACTGCCTGGTACTTTGAAAGAGTCACTGGGCCTCCCTACCTGCAAAGAGGTGGGACACCATCTTCCTACAACGCCCAGTGAACTTTCTATTTAGACAACAGCATTGCAGGCAACACAGTGGTTATTAGTAAAAAGAAAGAAAAAAAACATTAAAAAACTGTGAGAAAGGAAAGAACAAATAACGTATCAGTTACATATTAGAAAAAAAAATATTTAAAAAATATGAGGGAACGTTTGAGCTTAAATAATAACAGAAGAGAGTTTTGTACTGCCTGGTACTTTGAAAGTGTCACTGGGCCTCCCTACCTGCAAAGAGGTGGGACACCATCTTCCTACAACGCCCAGTGAACTTTCTACTTAGACAACAGCATTGCAGGCAAAACAGTGGTTATTAGTTAAAAGAAAGAAAAAAAAACATTAAAAATAAAAGTTAATAAAAGGTTAGAAAGGAAAGAACAAATAACGTATCAGTTACATATTAGAAAAAAAAAATATTTAAAAAATATGAGGAAACGTTAGAGCTTAAATAATAACAGAAGAGAGTTTTGTACTGCCTGGTACTTTGAAAGTGTCACTGGGCCTCCCTACCTGCAAAGAGGTGGGACACCATCTTCCTACAACGCCCAGTGAACTTTCTATTTAGACAACAGCATTGCAGGCAACACAGTGGTTATTAGTAAAAAGAAAGAAAAAAAACATTAAAAAACTGTGAGAAAGGAAAGAACAAATAACGTATCAGTTACATATTAGAAAAAAAAATATTTAAAAAATATGAGGAAACGTTAGAGCTTAAATAATAACAGAAGAGAGTTTTGTACTGCCTGGTACTTTGAAAGTGTCACTGGGCCTCCCTACCTGCAAAGAGGTGGGACACCATCTTCCTACAACGCCCAGTGAACTTTCTATTTTGACAACAGCATTGCAGGCAACACAGTGGTTATTAGTAAAAAGAAAGAAAAAAAAACATTAAAAATAAAAATTAATAAAAGGTGAGAAAGGAAAGATCAAATAACGTATCAGTTACATATTAGAAAAAAAAATATCTAAAAAATATGAGGGAACGTTAGAGCTTAAATAATAACAGAAGAGAGTTTTGTACTGCCTGGTACTTTGAAAGTGTCACTGGGCCTCCCTACCTGCAAAGAGGTGGGACACCACCCAGTAAGCACACACCTCACGGCAAACGTAAGGCCGTAAGCTGGCATTCTAGGTAGGGTAACGGCAAAAGGCAAGTACAATAGGGTCCTTTATCGTTTGTTTTGAGGCATTTCAGGAAGAGGCGGAATAACTCTTCACCTATACAGGCCCGAAAAATAAAACCGTTGTTTGGCCTCTTACACTTAATTAGTTACTGGACCTTTATTGTATACCGTTGTTTGGCCTCTTACACTTAATTAGTTACAGGACCTTTATTGTATACCGTTAATTAAGTGTAATGTTACAATAGATTAATAATGAATAGATGCAGAGTTGGTAAAAAATGTGCTTTTAACTCAAAAATTTGAAAAAAATCAGGAGAGAATGGAAAAAATCCATAAAACGTTAACCGTATTTTTGAGAGGAAAAAAACAACTTTTATTATTCTTTGAAAACTGCTAATTTTTTACATAGAATATTAAAAACTTGAATTTTATTATTTTACTATAATCTAAATATACTTTATGTGGTATTACCTATTATATTTTTTAAAAAAATAATTTTATTAAAAAATAATCATTTTAAATTTTATTAAAATTTTTAAATAAATATATATAATTATTTATTTTTTCTTTTTGAAATCATTTTCTGAAGTATAATTTTTAACTCGAAATATAATATATTCTTTCTTTCTAGAAAAATTTAATACATATTCCCTTAAAAATAAGAATAAATATTAATACTTTTAACTAGAACAATTCCTTTGTCCATTGAGAAAAAGTTTTTATTTTTTCGATTGTTTATTATAAAATTTTGTTAAATTTATTGTATTAAACATGTACTTAAGAAAGACTTATTGAATTGAATACTTATTGAAGACTTTTTCTTATTGAAGACTTATTATTATTTTTTTATTGAATAAGCGATACATTTATTTTTAACGTTAAAGGATTCAATAAAAAATCCATCATTTTTGTAATTCATGGTTAAAAAAAAAAATCTAGTATAATTTATATGATAGCAGTAAAAGGCTAAAGGTCCGTCATTGTCTATTTTTTGTCATTTTAGGAAGAAGCAATATGAAAACTTTTCCCATTGTTTATGTTTTGGTCGCTTGAAAATTATTACTGTAAGCCCCAAATGAAATTAACATAAATTTTTTCCAGACTATGACTCCTTTTTTAAACCTTCTCTAAAACAAAAATGAATAGGTAAGTTTAAAATTCATGTAAATAAAAAAATCTATTTATAGAAAATAAATGAATAAAAAAATATTGTAAATTGCTTAAATCCTCCTAGAAATTATAAATATCTTGAATTTAGAGCAAGGATTTTTAATGAGATGGGCTTTTTTATTACATTAATTTACTAACTTTTATTACAATTTAAGTGTTTTGTAATAATGAATGTATACCATTTATAATAGTAAACGTTTTATTTATATAAATTGTTTTTTATTTTATTTTTATTTTAATGTTCATTTCAAATTTAATATCTTAGTTTAATCACTTACTTCTTAAAAACTGGATTCAAAATAGTTTAAATGGTCTTAAGAATTTTGAATTTTAAAAAAATCGTGTTTAAATTTTCTGACTGTTTATAGCAAATGTCTAGTCTAATAAAGTAAATAACTTTTTTTCCCCTAAACTTTTAAGCAATACTTGAAAATAATAATTGTTTAGGAAATTTTATTCTTAAATATACGTTTTTAAGTAATAAAAATACATTTGGATATTTTTATTAATTAAACTTCAAAATATTAAGCAAATAATTTTTTTTAAAAACTTATAATACAGAATATAAATAAAAATTAAAATTATACTTTCAAAACGTTAATTATATTTATTTTTTATTTGCATTACAAAAATATTTTTTCATGCAGCATTAATTTATTTTTAAAATAGTTTATATACATTAAGGAAAAAAAACTGTTTTGAATGCAATACATAGATGGCGCTGTTTTTTATTTTTTACTTTAGACGTGTTTTCGAGTCCTGCGGATAGATGGCAGAAAATATAAAGTGTAGGGTCTTGTAGGGTTGCCTTTCTTTTAACTTTGATAGAATTTCGCCAATTTACTCAGAATGACAGTCGGTACGGCTTTTGTCCAGGCATAACCAATTGAGGACACTACGGCGACAATATCCCCCCCCCCTCTCCCTTCTACTTACTATAGTCAAGCAAATTTATCATTCATGTGTGGCAAGGGTCTGCACTATTTATTCTAGCATAAAATGTGACATAAATAAAAAAATGTTCTACTGCATATTGCCTTAACCAATTAAATAGCGGAGTAGTTATTTAAAACCATAATTGCGTTATTGAGTTTTATTTTGAAACTAAATTCTTTAAATAGCAAATTAGACAAAATTAAACATTAAATTTCTCTGTTTCAATCTTTCTTTACACTACATTCGTCACATACTTCAATTCAAGTGTTAATAAAAATAGCATTGTATTTAAAGCTGGAAAAAATACAAAAGTTACAGCAGGATTGAAAAAAAGTCACCGATTTTTTCTTCTACGAAGTCGATATAAGATTTAAATAAAAATGCATTGGGTGAAAAATTACTCATTTTCCAGTAATGTTCCCTAGTTGTAGAAAAATGAAAGAAACATAACAATACAAAATAATAAACATACATTTAATCATTTTAAAATGTCATTTGCAAAATGTTTCCTATACATGAATTAAAAACATTGTTTTTTTCTCACAAGGGGTTTTGGGTTAACAAATTTTAAAATTGTGCTATGTTTTAAATCTTAGGAACTAATAACAGAAATATGGCTGAAATATTAAAATAACGGTAAGAGAACCGAAATTTTATCTGTTTGTCCCATTAAACTGTAGGTATAGTTTTAAATTTACGGTAAATTTGCAAATCAATATTTCAGAAAAGGCATAACTATTTAGACGAAATTGAATGATTATGTAATTAGAACTAAGTGGAGCTCTTTTAACCATAAACTGGTGAAAAATGAAATAGTATTTCATGCTGCCGAATCGACTTGGCAATTTTCATAGTACAAAACGAATCCAATGAATCATTTTCATACCTCCTTTTTAAAGAGTGCAGTTCTTTTTGAACTAATTTATTGAAATCCGGTTAAAGTTTGACGTTAATTTAAAAAAAATTCAAAAACAGGTCATAATTCGTAAACATGCTAATATTTAAATATATTAAATGTTTTTCAGATAGTGACGATAATTTATACCTTGACTGCAGCAGATAAATTTTTATCAATTGATCAGCTTCTACAGTCCTTTTTTAGAGACAATTTTAAATATTAATCATACGCTTACTGATAATAGTTGTTCGACACAATTTATTTTTATGTATCCTTGTTTTCTACATGGAGGCACCGTCACCTGTTCGCTACGCTCGATAATCCCTGTAGTTGAATCTCATTCATCAAGTTTGAAATAATTGAAGATCAAGTACAAATTGTTTTCTTCCACTTTTTTAAGTAAAAATTACGATTGGATTGCCAGCAGTTGCATTTTAAGGATTCCTAAGTTTTGACAAATTAAGAAGAAGGAAAAACGGTCTCGCCGAGAGTTATTACGCATTGAAGATGTTCTATGGAAAAAGCAGTTTATGCCCGCGCGCAAATTCGTTTTTTTATTCTCTCAGAACTAGCGGTATTTGGCACAAACTGTTCTTAACAATGTTCTTAAAAGTTTTTTTTTCCTGAAAAGTCGATTAAAAATTATTTGCTTAATGTAAAATTATTATACTATTATTTAAGTTCATTATATTAACTTGTTAATTTTGACAAAATAAAAAGGATAGCTGGATTTGAATGATAAATAACTGCGCTTAAAAAAATTACATTTTAGAAAGGCAGAGTGTGCGACACAATGAAAAGGATTTATAAATTAGAAGTAATTTTTTCTTGTTAACCGATCATATAAGAAACAATTCTTATTTCTCTTTATTCTACACATATTTTCAAATGTCAGTATAAAATGTCGAAGTTTTATATTTGGCAACACCTAGCCTTTTTCTATATAATATTTTTTTCTTTATTTTCATTATTTTTAATATTAAGTCAAGAGGGATATTATGAAAATCGCGTAAATGAAAACTTTTTCCACAACAATCAATAAATAATTATTAGTTAAAGAAAAAATGAAAAAAAAACTTTTAAATTGTAATAACTTTCAAACAAATAAGAGTTTCTAAAAGGAAATAAAGACTCTATGTTACGGTTAAAAACAAATTTGGCTCTTTCAGCATACCAAATTTAACTTCCGCAGCTGAATTCTTGCTGTCACAGAGCGGCCCGCATGTTATTTTTCTAACAAGTATAAGAGTAAAAATAATCTTGACTTAATTTTAGAATTATTTTTTAATTCCATTGTAATCTCCGTTCAATTTCCTACATATTAACGTAATTTGAAGTTTCTAAATCAAACAGTGTTTGATAAAATGTAACGTTAAGTTGAAAACCCCAAAACAGTGGCGGTATCAGTGACCTTTTCAGTTTTCTGACAGAGAAGGAAATTTATTCAGTTTTCTGACAGAGAAGGAAATTTATTAATATCTGCTCGTTTCACGTTAATTTAACAATGCAGTTTATTTTTCCAACTTCATATAAAAAGAATTTTCAGGAATGGTCAGTGTTAATGCTATTATTCTAGGTTCTCATGCGTTCGCACTTTTCGATTAGACCAATTTAATCGATTAGATTAACTTCAACACTATTATCTTAAGTAAAGAATTCTAAGAGTCATGAAAAAAATCATTATAGCATCTCGAAAATCAAAAAGCATCTCGAAATGATATAATTAAAAATAAAGAAGATAATTTTTGAAATTCTTGGAATTCATTGTTTTACAGACTGACCTTTTTCTTTTTACTTTCACCAGAGGGTAATTTTAATAGTGTTACATTAAATTACTTTAAAGCAATTTTATATTCGTTTTATAATTAACTTATACACAACTATTGTTCTTCTTTTTGGCAGCAATTATTATATAAATATTAATACTGAAGAAAGAAAAGAATTTTCTGCGAAACGTATATTGGCTGGAATTAAAAATCAATTTAGCCCATTGACTGACAAAAGGACAAAAATTAATTTAGACACCTTCTGTAATTAATGACGACCTTAAAAAAAATCTATCCAAGAAAAACAAATGATTAATGGGTATCCAGTGATTGGAATAGTGCAATTACAATTCTCTCATGTTATTAAACAAATAGTATTCTGTAACTTCCATTAATCATTTTATTAACGAATAAAATTGTAATTGTATAGTATATTTCTTTCTCTTAATAACACATACTTTTTTTTAATTTTTTATTTTAGTAATCTTTTTTTGAATTGATTCTGTTTTTAGAAAACAGTTCAAACCAATCTTTCAATAAAATTTTATATAAATAATATCTGATATCTAGTAACTTATTCTTAGTTTATTTACAGTTAAATATAATAAATTTCGCAATTATAGTAAGAATAAAGAAGTTTAACAAATACGACATAGTTAAGTTAAATTTTTACTCTTTATTTTGTAAAAAAAAAAAATTTATTTGATATGCAAATTTTTTGTAGAATATTTATTTTGAAGAACTTGTAATTCAACATAACGTTGAGTAATTTACGCTGCGTAATTCTTTTGCAGCATTAACTTATTTATTCTTTATTTGACTTAGCTCAAATAAATATCCCCATAAAATCAATTTAGAGCAGTTCAGTATACATATCTTAATAGAAAATTAAAGGAGTTTAGTTTCCTACTCAGAATTTTAACACTTTAATCTTTACGCTACTATGACAGATATTAAATGAAAATATTATTTTGAATTATTTTCGTAAAAACAAAGTTTACTCACTGTCCCTTCTTTACACGACCCATCATGATAATTAATTCCTCGAATTAGTGCTGTTTTAAATAGTTTTCGATAAAATTATAATAATTTGTATTATTGGTAATTATTGTACTAAAATTAGTAGTTTGTAATGCAAGCGCTTTTGTACGTGGTAAGAACTAGCGATTTTTTACTGTATATATTAAATGTAAAGTCTATATCAAAAAGAGAATCATAAGAATTTTAATGGTCAATTAATTTTATGCAATAGAATTTCAGGAATAAAAAGGAGTTTGTAAGTGTATTTGTGTGCCCTTCATGATATTAAAATATTTGTTGCAAAAAGAAGTAAAGACCTTTATTTTAGAATTAGTTACAGTTTGCTTTGAGGGGGACGAGTATTTCCTCTCTTTGTTAGTGTATGGTAAATTGAGAAGTTAACGACGTCCGGTTATGCGCTTCTCGCATCCCACCCTGTTGGGGGTCAGAGTTCTTGAGGAACTTTAGACTTTTCCAATTTTTTTTTTTTCTTCACTAAAATTTCAGTTTTTATTTATTTCCTTATATTGCTGATGATTATTATTATTTAACATTTTCATAAAACCAATTTTGTTTTCAATTGTTTGCAATAAGCTTTTAATTGAACTATTTATTTTTTCTAAAAAAATAAATAAGCAAATGTATAACAGAAAAACGCAAAATTCTCATATTTCATAGATTGCGAAAAGCAATACACAGTAAAAATCTTTTACAGATCAAAATTCTATTTCTTATGCATCTAACAAAAATCTTTCAACCGGATATGGGAAATTGTAAAAGTAAATAAAAAATAAATACATAAATAAACTCTAACTTTTTAAAAATATTTTTTGATTCAATATTAAAGTCTTATTTGATTAGTAATATAACTTGTTAAAAATGGAGAGAGTCTCGCTTTTTATGATTTATGGGTACAACTAAGCATCATAATTTTTTGCACTTTTTTGGATTTTTAAACCCCTTGTATCTGAACAGTCAAGAGTTTGTAAATGATTCAAATAAATCAAATTCATTCTCATTCATGTGTTTTAAAATTATAAGCAGATATATTTGTTTGTAGGAAAAAAAAACATTATAAAACGAGAAATCAGTTTCAACCTTCCTTAATTTTAACAATTGATATAATAAATCGGTAGCTTACTTAATTAGCTATATCTCGTGGTTCGTGCACTAATAAAGAAAGCTAAAATATAAAAAGAAAACTATAAACGAAAAATTAACGGTAACGAAATTGTTAAATCTTCTTATTTCGCATCTTCATAAATTAGTAAAATCAAATTTTTCTCTCATCTGGACACAAATGCAATAAAAGTTAGATCTTTTGTAATTCATACATTTTAATTTTTTAATGTCCTAATTTTTATGAGTTAAGGTGGAAACTTCTAACCGTATTTCATTTATTAAATTGGCTAAAATGTTCAGACTACACAACATCATTTTTCGTTCTTTTCTTTATCTTCCATCTCTTTATCTAAGCAGTCGAAAGTTTGTAAATTATTTAAATCATGGTGAACGACTATTTGAGTCTTTCACAACTATTGAGATAATATAGTACGTTTATAGTACGCCATGATACAAATTAATCAAGTTTCTTTAAATGCTTCAAATATAAACACATATATATTTTTGTGCAGGTAAAAAAAGAACATTAAAAAACAAGAAATTAGATTCTTTGAACCCTCAAAAATTTGAGTAATTTATCTGATAAATTTGTAATAAGCTTCGTGTTCATGCATCACTGCGATATTTCTTGAATATCTTGATTTTTTTACAACGTAAGCACATTATATTTCTTAAACAAATGCGCAAACAGAAGTTTAACTGTTATGAAACTCTGAAGAAGCATCATAGTATTTTTTTCCCCATTATAGTAATAACTTTTAAGTAGGATTATTTTAAAATTTCTTGTTAGAATTTGTTTTACTAATTAAAGAAATGTTTAATATTTTTTTTCAAGCACAAGTTAGACACTGTTAATAAATTATTAAAAAAAGGAAGAAAATTAATGGTAATAAAATTGTTAAGTCTTCTTATTTCGCAACTTCAAAAATTAGTACTATTCAACTAGGCACAAATGCGTAAAATGTTGGATCTTTTATAATTCATGCACTTAAATGTCTATTTTTTAGTATATTTACTTTGAGGAGTTAACTCAGATACTTCTAAACTGGATTTCATCTTTTTAATTAGAAAAATATTCTGCAAAAAATTATCAATATATTGTATTTTTATTTAATTTTTATATGAAAAAATTCATAAACAGTGGCAGGAAAACTACTAAATTATTGAGCCGAATCCTGAAAGAAATATTTACTATAATACATTTCCCTCTGAATAAAAAAGTCCTAAGGAGCGAAGTCCCCTCCGCTATTTTTGGGTGTTTATTTTAACTTTACATTTTGCTTTGCTGTACAAAAAGTATAAGATTTAGAAGTTTCAAATTACGAAGGATAAGCGGTGGAGGCTCAGGGGAAGGAACGCTAGCCAACTAATGAGTTTTGAGGATTTGAATCTTAAGAATTGCTGGTTGATACGAATTTCGTACCCGGCTGACATAAAATATTCCAAGTGATAGACGCATCGTGGATTATTAGAGTCCCATCTTCGTCTTGCTAATCACGGGAGGTTTTCGTGGTTTATCTCACCATGAAAAAGTTCTCCACGAAGGCAATTCGTTCCCGATACTTTTGTACAGGAGTTCTCTTATTTCTTGGTTTAGATTCAAAATTACAATGATATAAAGTTGAACACTGGTAACCATGAGATCAAATTCGGGTTGGCTGTTCAACAACAGTTATAAAATAAAATTACAAAGGATTACAGAAAAATGAACAGAGAGTGCGATGAAAATGAAAATGACTATTCTATAATTAGTTTGGAAATTGTTATCTGCAAAATCTGGTGTAAAAAAATACTGTACTGGCTGCTTTGTAGAACACAGAAATGCAAATACTAATTAGAAATTTTGCGCTCTGTAAAGGCTAATTTTGATCTTGAAATTAATACCGGTATTCAAATATGTTCGAAAATTAATTGCAATTTTATTATTGCCTTTTACGCACCTTTTTTCTTCTTTTTCTTTTCACGTGATTGTTCTCATGATGAGTTGTAGAGAAAATTTCGATTTTGATTGTTAACTTAAAAATCACTAATTGTTAATAAAAAAATACTGCGATTGGTTGATATGTTTGCTAGAAAAGAAAATTTAATCAAAACTACCAAAATATTGTAAAACTTACTTTATTTCCGGCTATAGGGAAAAACCAAAAAGCTCAGTATTTTTTAACGAAGTGGTTTAGTAATGTTTTCGGTAAAGTAATAAAAAATTTAGATTTTATAATATGAGTTGAAATGCGAAAAACGTGGTAAAATTTTATAATTTTACCATGATAGTTTAGAGCACTGTATAAAAACCATTTGTTCAGAAAAATTTACTATTCAGTTTTATATTTTTTACTAAATGTGAGGTTAAAAGAGCTATAATTTTGAAAGCTAGAGTATCCGGTTAACTGCTATCATTTTAACAAAAAAATTACCAAATAAATGGTTTAAATACTTGGTTTTATTAACAGAGCTATGGCTTTGTTTTGAAAAAATGTTATTATCATAGAATGCGGTAATTTAAGAAAAACTTTTTCTTCGCGTAGTTGGCTGAAAGGTAACTTGGTTAAAATTTAATTTGCTGAAAGGGCGGATTTATGTGTAAACTTAACAAGAATTTTGTTTTGAAATTCCAATATGTTTGAAAGCAATTGAAAATTTAAATACCCATTCGTTATATCTTTCTTTAAGTTTTTTTGCTTTAAATATTGACCATTGACTATTTATCCATTGTCATAAAAAATTTATTTTATAAACATGCGCTCAAGTTGTTGTCAATAAAAAGTAGCGAAAGACAGCCAGAGAGAGAGATTTGTTTGTTGCCTAATATCACTCTTAATAATTATATTGACATTTTTAAAAACAATAAACTTAATAAATAACGCTAAAACCGTTCCCTGTTTAAACTTCAATAAGTCTTGTTAACGAGTAGTATTACTTCTCATTTTTTTTTTCCAGTTGAGTTACACAATCTAAATTCCTTAAGTTTTTTTTTTCTTTCAAGTACAGATAATTATTCTTCAAATTTATTAAATCCTTTATTTCATTATGCTTAGCAAAATGTTCTTACATAAAGCTGCAATACTTGTATATTTTGAAAATAAAATGTTATGTGTTTTGCGAAAAGTGAAAAATATTGCAGCTTAAGGAAGTATATATAAAGAAAAAAAATCAATGATGAATGAACGATAAGCAATTACGGGAGTGAGCGGAGTAAGAAAAGGGTAAAGCCTGCTATTTTTTATTTTTGTATAAATGGAATGATTTTTAAACAAAAAATAGACAGGTAATTTTTAACTATGCATTTAATGAAATATTTAAAGTTTCAAATGATAAAATAAAAAATAACGTTTTTCATGTGTTATAGCTATGCAAATAATAGCAAAATAAAAACTGATGTTACTTCAAAAAATTTCGATGCATGTTTTGAAATATAAACTGCGTGTATATAAGTGTGTTTCAAAGTATAAATTTAAAATATAAACTAAATAAAACTGTTTGAAAACTAATAATGGATTTCTAAAATCAATGTTGTTGCTTAAACGTAAATAAAATAAAGTTTTAAAGTTAAAGTTACGATTTTTATGTTAAAGAATTTAAAAATCCTGAATTTTAATGCCATAGAAAGTATAAATATGCATAGCTAAATAGAATTTCATCGTATGAATATCATCTGTAAGAAAGTTAAAAGAACATCATTATCCTTATAAAGATAGTTAAAAGAAGTAAGTATTTAGTAGAAAAATAAAGTAACCTCAAATTTTTGCTTTAAGTATCCAAGGTAATGAATTTGTTGCAGTTGGTTATTTAGGATTTTAAATCTTTCTGATCATTAGCTTTCAACCAAAAATATAATTATTTTTTAGTAATGTAATTGAATGATATAAAAAAAACCAGTCGTCATGCATTCATTCATAAACAAAAACAAAAAAATTCTTAACTCGGGGAGTGATTTATAAAGACTTTTAGACGAAAATATATATATATTTTTTTAAAAATTTATAATTTTGTAGTGCTAATATTATATTTTACACAGCCAGTTTGCTAATGTAAATAAATTTGCCCAATTAAAGTTATTTAATTATTTATAAAAAATATTTCATAAAAGTAGAACGTGTTTTTATGTACTAAAATTGTTAAAAAGCTGATGAAACCTAAAAAATGGTTTATTTACTTAAACGTCCTTAATTATGGAATCTTTACTGTTCATTATAAAGAAACGATATTCTAATTTACTACTCCGCAAATCAAAATATATATGTAAGCATTATTTCCGAGTTTATATGTATTAAAAATTTTTCTTACGAAAAGTACTCAAATGAATTTTGACTTCAATAATTTTTTAATTTAGTAAGCTTGCTTATCGCTAATAGTTAATAAAATATTTTAGTGCAGATTAATTTTTTATTATGAGGACCAGAAATTGTCTTTAAGAATTCAAAATAGATATTCATTACTGTTTGAAATCACCAGATAAGTATGTTTGAAGTCCTTGAACTAAAAAGAATGTGGGGAAGCACATTTTGTCCCCTACCCCCAATTCTAAGAAACATTCCTTTCAAGTACGGAAAAGCTGCTCAGTAGGTGGTCGTTGATTACTTGTATAGAACAAGCTAAAAGATTCATTTGGCGAAAAGGGTGTAAAAAGAAGGAGATAAACGCAGTGTTGCCAGATTGGGCTACAAGTAGCGAATTGGGCTACTTTTAAAAGTCCCCGCTACTGAAAATTGAATTTTCGCTACTTGCTACTTTTTGGGCTACTTATTATTTTTCGAACGCTACAAATCTTAAATATGCGCTACTTTTTTTCCTTACTGAAATATATATATATATTTTAATTTCTTCTCTTCCCATTATAAAATGATTCTGAAAGTTTGCAGCTTCTTTACCATTTTTAAAAAGGACATTTTTGTTGTTGTTGTTGAAAACGTTCTCGCTTCAGTTTTGGATTCTTGATATGTTTTACTGATGGAGTCTATAATCTTTCCATGTTTATGTTTCAAATCGTAGACTCGGGAAATCGCAAAGATATATATGGAAAAATGCACGGAGAGTATGATGGGGAAAATGTTTTTTAACTCCAACTATTATTAATCGTTTATCTTCTGGAGAAAAAAAATCACGTTACTCGCTTTGAAACTCAGAAAAATTAAATCCAAAGTCATTTTACCTGATAAATGAAAATAGTTGTTGTGAATGACAACGAGTTTCCAAAAAATATCGTACTGTTAAATGCTTTTTAGTGAATTCATTTCACTTTTGTAAATCACGATCTATTCACAGTTGCACGAAAAATAGGAAAATTTTTATATCTCTCTAGAGCAGGGATGGGCAAACTACGGCCCGCGGGCCAACTGTGGCCCGCCGGAAGGTTTTATCCGGCCCGCGGATATAATTTTAATTTGCCGATCAGTGGCAATATACATAAACAATATACATCCATTTTCTTGTCAACTATTTAAAATTATTTCTGTTTTTCCTTTTTTAACAAAGTACTGATGACCTTTTTACTTTCTCTATTTTTGTTCTAAGAAACATAAATTGATGGAAATAGTTAGCACAGACAGCTTCAATTGGTAAAATGTTGAAAGCAGAAGTCTCTAACTAGATTGTCTTAGATTGTCTCTAACTAGCGTTTGTCTTTCTCGAGGAATCTAATATAGGTAAATTGTACTTCACATTTGGCAGACTACGCATTTTAAGATCCAACGAGCGGACAATCTAACAGTCATCTGAAGCATTTGTTTCTAAATATGCCAAAGTTTTACAAATCATTACCAAAAGCTAGTTTCCAAAATTTAATATTTCATGCCCAGAAAATCAGCTCTATGTTTGCTTAATCTTATATATGTGAACAAGAGTTTTCAACTTTGAACCTTAGAAAGAATCATTTCAGAAGTGGACTAACAGAAAAGGATTTAGCCTTGTTCCGTAAAATAGGCACATCTCGCTTCGAACCTTAATATAAGGAACTTTTAAAAACGAAATCGCAATTTCATTCATCTCACTAAATATTTAAATTAAAACTTGTATATCGCTTTTTTTTTTTTAAATTTTGAAAGTTTTATTTGTCCTACCAAACATTTTTTTTCTCGATTTTTGGCCCTCGATCAAAAAGGTTTGCCCATCCCTGCTCTAGAGCTTAGATTTGCCCGTTGTAAATGATGAAATTATTTTTTTTAAAGGAAGCTATAATATGTATTGCTATGGTTACAGTTATTATTTTTCACCTCATTTTGCCAAATATGCAATAAATAAATGAAACAAATAAAAATTAAGTTTTGGATAGTTATCATATTAAAATAAAATTCGTATTACCAAACGCAAATGATAATCAGAATTGGCATCAAGGAGAACGACATGAAGAAATATTTCATAGAAGGCCAAGGCCCACCCAATGATGACGATGAAACGCAAAAGATGGATTTTGTTATTAAAACAAAAATATATACTATGAAATTTCAAATAATAATTAACTATAACAATGAAATTATGAATAAAAACGACTAAGTTAATTGAAACATAATGCACTTAGGGATCAGGAATACTGAATAACGACAATTTTTTTAATTCGAAAATGTCACCATTTTAAACCTTTCGAAACATTTATAGTAATTGCAAAATAGCTAGGAAAGATAATTACTGTAAATGATAAACACGGTAATGTATATGCTGCGTGTTATAAAAGGAGTTTAGAAAATTATTAAAGCTACTACAGTGAAACTATCGTAAACTGATCAGAAGTGGAACTACAATTTGATGGTTTTATCAGAGACGTCATCTTATAAAAATGATAATAAATTGTTTTTACCAGTTTTGCACTTGATCATCAAAATCTTAGATAGGTGATTAACTTATAGAGATGGTCAAGTTTTCACTGTGTTTCACTGTGCAAGTAAAGTAAGCACAGCAACTAAGACGAGCTGCGAGAAAAGAAAATATTTACGAGCATTTAGTGCAAATCTATCTTTTTATAATTGTTTTTTTTTTACACTTTATAACAGATGTTACGGCTACTATAAATGAAAAAAAAATTAGTTAAAAATATTTGTTGCTTCGTAGACGCTTTAAAATACTGTTTCATACGTGGTCCAAATCAAAATATTCATTTGTTCACTAAATTACTATCAAAACTATTCTCAATCGAGTTTGAAACAATTATTGATGCTGTTACAAAGAAAAGCAAAGTCATATTTCTCATCTGCCAGCTGAATGTTTGTACTTTGTATTGTTACGAACTTCAGAGCAGAAATGAATAAATAAATTATTTTGCTTATCAAAAAAAGATTTTTTGCCTTTTATTTTTAAATACACACAGATGTAGGCCCATGAAGTTGAACTTTTCTGAATTTCTTGCTGGAGATTGGGTCCTAGTTAGGTCTTATTTTTAATTTCCTCGAAACGCGAGATAATTTTTATTAAAAAAAAAATTAGCTAGTGAGAACATTTTTATGTGCGAGTAATTAAGGTTCTTGAGGTTGGGGAACGAAGCGAGCTGAGGTCGAAACCTCTTAGTATTCTTATGCAGCTCAAAGACCGCACCAACATTAAAATATCGAAGACAGTTCCGACTGATTTTTACCCATAAAAAAGCTGGAAAAAAACGAGCTAGTCAATGTTATTATAATTTTAGTGTTTTCTGGCAAACGGCGCTGTTTTACAGAAATATAGCCAAATAAATTAGTGCAGTAAATAAATTTATATATATATATATATAAATTTATAATAAATAAATCATATATATATATATGATTTATTTTTGGGCTACAAAATGTTCGAATCCGCTACTTTTGGAGCTCCCATTCGCTACTTTTTAATCTTACGTTCTGGCAACACTGGATAAACGTAGCCCCTAGTTTTCTTCTTTCTTCGAAAAATAGAAGTGGCGCCACTTGAGAGCAAGTAAGTAACAAGTTTTTTCTCTTTAGTTCATGTAATTTAAAAATTTTTTTAACTTATTTATTAAATAGCTTTTTAAAATTAGTTTAATTCGCTTTGATTTTATTTGCTAAGTTTTTAGAAATTATGTTTTATAACTATAATACTTCAGTTGGCTATTTTATCTTATGCTTTCCTGTTGTTTAGTTTAAGCTGCTAGTTTAGTTTTAAAATGAATTAGACGATTTTTTTAATAAATAAAAGTTCAATTAACTCTATCTAATAAAAGAAAAATTTATGATTTCTTATGCATTAATTAAAAATGCTTCTTTCATTTTTCGGAAGCATTGATTAATTTAATAATTTACTTCATTTCGGTAGCCATATTTTTTCTCTGAAGGATTGTTAAAAAACATTATTTGAATTATCTAAACCGCGGGTGTCACTTATTGTTTCAAATAATAATTTTGATTAGATATAAGAAGAAATATTTTTTGAACCACCATAAAATAAATAAATAAATAGTAAGAGTTTAAATTTTTTCATCTCTAATTAGTTACTTTATATTTAAATTATACTTTAATTTTGATATTTTTCTGCTTTGACTTTTTTAAATTAAAAAAAATAATAATAACGTTGGTAAACATGTAAAAATTGTTCCACTAAACACTTCCACTTTTAAAGTTTTTTTGAGTATTTTCAGAATATATTTTTAAACAATTTAAATATTTGTTTTGATACTCAATATAATATATTCTTTGTTCTAAATAAATAAATAACAAAATGACATATTAAATAGAAGGACAGTATTTCTAATTTTTATTTTGTTGTTTTTATACTTCTTTTGCAATTAATGAATTGCTGTAGAGGTATAAGAACATTTCAAATCTTTATATTAAGTTTAATTTTACGATTAAATTTGTTTTAAAATGAATTAATTCGTTATAAAATTATTATGTTGTAAAACTGAATTTGTTATAAAGCAAATTTAATTTAAAATTACGTTCAATTTTTTTGAATAGAAATTAGAATATTATTTCATGGTTATTATTTTTAAAATTTATTCATAAGTATAATAATATTTTCTGTATAATATTTTTTTTCATGAAATAAAGCTTTTTGTATTAAATATTGTTGGTCCTCAATGCTATAAAGACGATTACTAATTCTTTTTTTCCAGTTATTGTGCAAAATTTATAATTTATCTCATGTAATTTATCTTCTTCTTAATTTACTATTTTGAGTTTTTAAATGGTTGTTAATTCTAAAATATACCTGTTCAGCCTTCACCTTTGACAATTTTGTGTTTAAGAAAGTGTATACATTTTCTACAAAAAAGAATTTTTATTAACTGTTTAATTAAAATTTATGATGATAACTGTGTAGTGGAAATATATAATCTAAAAATTGTTGGAAACTATTCCTCAAAAATTCAGGAAATTTTATTTTTAAAATTGAGAGGGAGCCCTAACTAACAAAAGCTTTATTTAGAATTTGTCTATTTATTTTAATTCTAATTTATCTATTTATTTTAATTCTAATTGGCTAAAAGACTAGTTCTTTTTCTAAATTAGAATCAAAAAAATTTTAAGAGAAAATTTGGTAAGGTAAAATTTGGTAAACATTCAACTTATCGTCAGTTACCAAAAATATAAATATTCGCTGTAATTTTAATATATGATCCTTCTCTTTCCTTTAAATCAAAATTAATTTCATTTAAATCAAAAAATTGTTTTTAACAAAAATTATAAAATATAATTAGTTAGAAACAGTTTTGATTTTGTTGATTTTTAACTGTTTTTATGACGATCATACTCTAATTTATTCCTTTTCTTTTATGGAAAGACAGGGCGAACGATCCAAGAAATGCTAATCCAGCCATCAACAGCAAAATAAGGTAAGAACATAGTGAAACATTAAATATTAATATTTTTTTCAATTAAATCACATATTTTTGATTTGCAAAAAGAATTTTGATTTTTTTAATTAATAATTATTGTGCTTATCAAAATTAAGTTCACTTTATGTATTTCTCTAACACAGTCTTTATTAATAACAAGTGTTTTTATTACTCATATAAGCTTTTATATTTATATTTTTGCAATATTCTTATTTAATAATTTCTTAATAAGGTTTCGTAATAAATGAAAAATGCACTTTATGAATGTATAAATTAGGTGAAAAGATGTGCTGACAATTTTATATCATTACGATATTTTAGTATTTGTTTTCTCTGTTTTCATGCCTGTTATAACATTTTTTTATCATTCTATTTTTTTAATTAGTTAGAAAACAAAATTTTAAAAGAAATTATTTTTACTGTTAAAATAACTACGTAAAGTTATGAATGAATAACGAAATATTTTTCGTTATTTTATTTGAAATGATAATATTATATAATATTTCATTTTTCCATAAGTTTCACCAGCATATAATATTCGTATTAAAGCAATTATTTTAGCAAATATTTTTTACTTAAAAAAATACATGAAAAAAATTAAAAACTTTGTCCACATTAAATTTGGGCTGAAAGGCTGAAAGTATTCCCCTACAAGCTCGTGCTAAGTTTTATTGAATTTACCAATTCACATTTAGTTCCCCTAACACACCACATGCTTAGAGTATAAACAAGATAAATGATAAACAATGAACTTATTGTCATATTCCATAACTGAAATAAAAATATTTACATTAATCTTCATACATGATTTTAGAAACAGTTTTTTTTTTTTAATGTTTCGATTTTGTTGTTTTTGTTTTAACTAATTTTACAACTATCATATTCTAATTATAGTCTTTTTTTCTTTCATAGGGAGTCAGGATGGAAGATCAACAATGAAGATAAAACTCAAAATTTAAAAATCAACAAAAAGGATGGTAAGAAATAAATTTATATTTTACCTTAGGTTACCATATGGTTGAAAAGAAACCAGTTTTTTTTTGTTTAAACTGGGGGTTTTGTGTTTTTTTAAAACAATTTGTGGGACATTATTTTAAGCCAATTGAAATTAACCGAGCCAATTCAAGGTCTTTCATAGCAATTAACTATTCCTTTAACTATTAATTAATATTTTCAATAAACAACTAAAAATATCCACTCTTTTCTTTAAATATATTAACAAAATATCTAATAAAAAAGGAAAGAACTAAATATTTAAGTATGCAGCTTTATTTAGCAAGCAAAATAAACATTCAGCATTTAAATTTGATTTTAGTGATACCATAAAGAATGATTCTCTACCTTGCTTGCCCGTAATATAGAAATGCTATATTTCAATATTGTTTAATTAATGTTATTATTTAGATGTGTATAATTTATGATATTAGTATGTAATTAAATTTCATGGAACATAATTATTTTTTAATCCATTAATATAATATAAATTTTTATATATTTAAGGCAATATATCATATATATTTTATATGAATGATAATTAAAAAGTGTTTTCTTATATGGTGCATTATAATTATTTGATAAAAAAGATACAAAATTTATAAGGAAAGATATAATAAAAGTAAGTTTTTATACTAATAGTTTAATAATAAAGTATAAATTTTCTCTCCATTTATTTTAGCATAATAGTTTATTTAATAAGTTAAATAATATCCGAGTTCATAGTCCTGAAATTTCTGAATTCCTGATAAAGAAAAAAAAACAACTTTATTCTCATGTTTTTTTAGCTTTTTGCTCTGATTTCTGACAATGTCTGTGTTCAGAACATCACATATTCTACAAATACTAATGCAGTTCCTAAAACTATCAGTTTGAATAATCAAAAGATTTGTATTTCTGATGTAATATATATATATACATATACATATATATATATATATATAAATGCCAAGACACAATATTTACTTTGCCTTCCTTTCAAAATAATTGAAACTCCACTTAAAAGTAATTTATTAAGGATGTCACGAATTTAATTGCAGATTTTAAATAAATATTGGTATGAAATAATATTAAATAATTGATACTGGTTACAGAAGTACTATTAACATTTCCTAATTATCAATCTCAAACTGTTACGAATCGCTCATTAATAGAATTAAAAAAATTATTCAAGCTTTGTTTCTGGAATTAAAAAATTTATATTTAGAGCAAATTATACTTTTTTGTTAATTTTTTTTACAGTTAACTGATAAATGTATAATGTACCAGCAATTTGGTTATTAATATAATGTCGCATTAAATAAAATTAAATATAACATGAATATTGTTAATAAATTGTTGGGTTTAAGAAAATCATTTAAAAAAAAATTTTTTTTTCTACGTTTACCATTCAAAACATTGAATGAATTGTTTTCATAAAACTTAACATTACTTTAAAATATTATTATAGCTACAATAGTTAACATTTCTAACTAAGATGGTTAAAATTATTTAATTATTACAAAACTAATTGAATAAATAGAATTATAATTATGTTTTTCATTCTCAATTTGCTAATGAATGTTAAAGTTTGTGATACTATTTTTCAATTAGATATCTAAAGCAGATTAAATTAGTTTAGATCAGATTGCATTGCTGAAAAAACTTTTTTAAATTACTTTGGGTAGAATAAGTCTTGATATCTATGAGCTACATATATATGAACTGCATTTAAATAATTAAAAAATGAAATGTGAATAATTTTAATATGTTTGGCAGTTGATCTATTTTAAAAAATAATAATTTGCTTGCATATCCCTTTCACCATTTCTTAGTAAATAACCTTATTAATGGAAAAAAAAAAGACTTGAATTAAACATACTATAAATAATGTTTTTATTAGTTACATAGTATAAAAAGTATTTATAATTATAATAGTTAAATGATAAGTTTATTTAAGTAATTGATTTTTTTCAAATCTATTTCTTTAAATCAATACTTTTCTTAAGTATAATCATTAAAGGGATGTATGACTATAATAATTTACATACATATCTCTTTTATTATTTCTTAGTGAAATACTATCATTATCTCTGAAATCAGATCTTAGTTGTTTTTTTAAATGCAACCTAAAGAATGCATATTTATTAACTAAATTCAATATCATATTTTTATAATTAAATTAATAATTTTTTGTAAAAATAATCAGCTTGTCTTAATCCATGGCTTTTAAAAAATCAGTTGATTTAAATCAATGATATTTTTTTTCTGTGAACATTTAATATATCTATAGTAAAATAAATTGCTTTATTTTTTGCAGGAAAAAGGCTCATTGAAATAAAGCTTCTGGAATGGGATAAAGAAAATATATTTGTCCATATGTAAATAGTGTATACAGATGTATTGATTTGTTACAAGGAAATAAAACTCCTTCATGGTTTATTTTAAGCTTTATTGTTGTTAAAATTCCTGCTTTTATATATTTAAAATTACTAAAATGGTGTATTATTTACTAGTACAAAATATTTTTTTTTGAAAAAACTATTTATGATATATACTGTTTATCTAATATTTAATAAAATTAATGACTTGATGAATATACACAAAATTATAGGATAAATAAACTTTTATGTGTAAGTTTCTATCAATAAAAGCTAGATGTAGGTTTTAAATATATAAGCATTATTTTAAAAACTTAAATAACTTATTTATTGAGTTGCATTGTGTTTTATTTTAGAATAAAAATTTGTACTTAATTTCCTCTATCTCAAAATGCTTAAAAAATTTAAATACTCAATTCAAAAAGATTTTTTTTTATATGCTTCTACTTTAAATGATAGCGCTTATAATTGTTTAAAATGAAATAAAAAAAAGTCTATTTTATTGTACGAAGATTCATTGGACATTTGGTTATAAATTAAATAATTGTTTTACACCATTTTGTTTTTTATATTTTCATAAAACAGTATGCATGTAATGACAGTTGTTGTTATATTACAATATAAAAAGCTAAGAATCAATAAATTACTATCACTGATATCAGCCGAGTAGAACAAACACTCGTGACAATTTATGTTCCCTAAATAAGAATTGTAACAAAATGCAGCAAGAAGCCTTTGAAATTAAAAGCTAAGTTCTAATAATAAAAAATAAAAAAAATGCCGAGACACCTAAAATAAAGGTGTGATACCGGCAAGGACGGCATTAAAGTTTTCTATTGAACCAAGTGGGAGGTGAGTTAAGGGTGGTTTATTAGCAAATAAGGCAAAGAAGTTCGCCTAAGCATCTGAAATAAAGGTGTGATACCGGCAAGGACGCCATTAAAACTCTATTGAACCGAGTTTGAGGTGAGTTAAGGGTGGTGCATTGGTAAATAAGGCAAAGAAGTTCGCCTAAACACCTGAAATAAAGGTGCGATATGGGCAAAAACGGCATAGACGTTTTCTAATCAGTCTACAGTTAAGGTGCCTTAACGGCAAGCGAGGCAACGACGTATGCCAGTGAACGTATTCAGCTTTTGATAAAAAGGCAAAAAAGACATCATAAAGATTATATAAAAGCCTTTACGGCAATTTTCTTTTTATTCTGTGAAAAAATTTTTTTTCCCCGGTATTTAAAAGGCAAAAATGGCAAAGCAATCCAGAGGCAACAAAATAGTCCCGGTCCTTCAACGATTGCCAGAAGTTTGCCTGAAATGCCATGCACTGGCCCTCATTCTGGCCCAGATTTCACTTTATTAACGGAACCGATACGGCAATGAAAAGCCCGCCGTAATGGCACTTTAGGTGAGCCGGCATTGTCCCTTCACTAGCCCAAAAGTTGTGTGCTTGTTGGGCATCTTCCTACAACGCCCAGTGAACTTTCTATTTAGACAACAGCATTGTAGGCTTGATTGATTGATTGAATGTGGGGTTTAGTGGCACAAGGTCCAAAAACGGACATACTGCGCCAAACACACGGTTTTAAATCAGATTAAGAGGTTAAGTAAAGCACACGTATAAAATCAGATATAGTGAAAATTCTAAAACAATGTTGTAAAGTTACATACATTAAATTCAATAAAACTGCATGTCAATAAAACGGTAAATTTACTAATCAAATGCAAATCAATAAATCGGTAAATTTACTAAAACACTAAATAGTATAAAACAATTATATACAACTTAAAATTCCAATAGCGCGTAAATATGCAAAGATGTTAGGATGGTGATTTTTATCTAACAAGTTTTTTATATATAAAATCGTGCTTCCAAAGAAGGTAAGGCGTTGTTGGTTAAAACATGGGCAAGCGATTAAAATATGATGAATTGAAAGTGAAACGTTACAAGTATCGCATCCAGGAGGCGGTTCTCCGAACAGCAAGTGAAGATGAGTCAGCCGAGTATGTCCTATACGTAGACGGGTGAGCTTGACATCTGCTCCGCGCAATTGCAACACAGGCCAAGGTTCTAGCGTGGATTTAATTTTGTGCAGTTTATTTTCAATTTGTAAATCCCAGTGTTGTTGCCACAAGGTCATAGTAAACTGTCGTATGTAATTCTTCATGTCAGAAATTGGGACTGATAGTGTTAATGGAGTTGCAGCAGATCGGGCAGCAGAGTCAGCCATGTCATTACCTGAAATACTAACATGGCTGGGAATCCAACAAAATAAAATGTTAAAACCACTTTTGACAGCATTGCAGGCAACACAGTGGTTATTAGTAAAAAAGAAAGAAAAAAAAACATTAAAAAAAAACGGTGAGAAAGGAAAGAACAAATAACGTATCAGTTACATATTAGAAAAAAAAATATTTAAAAAATATGAGGAAACGTTAGAGCTTAAATAATAACAGAAGAGAGTTTTGTACTGACTGGTACTTTGAAAGTGTCACTGGGCCTCCCTACCTGCAAAGAGGTGGGACACCATCTTCCTACAACGCCCAGTGAACTTTCTATTTAGACAACAGCATTGCAGGCAACACAGTGGCTATTAGTAAAAAGAAAGAAAAAAAAACATTAAAAAACGGTGAGAAAGGAAAGAACAATGAACGTATCAGTTACATATTAGAAAAAAAAAATATTTAAAAAATATGAGGGAACGTTAGAGCTTAAATAATAACAGAAGAGAGTTTTGTACTGCCTGGTACTTTGAAAGTGTCACTGGGCCTCCCTACCTGCAAAGAGGTGGGACACCATCTTCCTACAACGCCCAGTGAACTTTCTACTTAGACAACAGCATTGCAGGCAACACAGTGGTTATTAGTTAAAAGAAAGAAAAAAAAACATTAAAAATAAAAGTTAATAAAAGGTTAGAAAGGAAAGAACAAATAACGTATCAGTTACATATTAGAAAAAAAAATATTTAAAAAATATGAGGAAACGTTAGAGCTTAAATAATAACAGAAGAGAGTTTTGTACTGCCTGGTACTTTGAAAGTGTCACTGGGCCTCCCTACCTGCAAAGAGGTGGGACACCATCTTCCTACAACGCCCAGTGAACTTTCTATTTAGACAACAGCATTGCAGGCAACACAGTGGTTATTAGTAAAAAGAAAGAAAAAAAAACATTAAAAAACTGTGAGAAAGGAAAGAACAAATAACGTATCAGTTACATATTAGAAAAAAAATATTTAAAAATTATGAGGGAACGTTAGAGCTTAAATAATAACAGAAGAGAGTTTTGTACTGCCTGGTACTTTGAAAGTGTCACTGGGCCTCCCTACCTGCAAAGAGGTGGGACACCATCTTCCTACAACGCCCAGTGAACTTTCTATTTTGACAACAGCATTGCAGGCAACACAGTGGTTATTAGTAAAAAGAAAGAAAAAAAAACATTAAAAATAAAAATTAATAAAAGGTGAGAAAGGAAAGATCAAATAACGTATCAGTTACATATTAGAAAAAAAAATATCTAAAAAATATGAGGGAACGTTAGAGCTTAAATAATAACAGAAGAGAGTTTTGTACTGCCTGGTACTTTGAAAGTGTCACTGGGCCTCCCTACCTGCAAAGAGGTGGGACACCATCTTCCTACAACGCCCAGTGAACTTTCTATTTAGACAACAGCATTGTAGGCTTGATTGATTGATTGAATGTGGGGTTTAGTGGCACAAGGTCCAAAAACGGACATACTGCGCCAAACACACGGTTTTAAAACAGATTAAGAGGTTAAGTAAAGCACACGTATAAAATCAGATATAGTGAAAATTCTAAAACAATGTTGTAAAGTTACATACATTAAATTCAATAAAACTGCATGTCAATAAAACGGTAAATTTACTAATCAAATGCAAATCAATAAATCGGTAAACTTACTAAAACACTAAATAGTATAAAACAATTATATACAACTTAAAATTCCAATAGCGCGTAAATATGCAAAGATGTTAGGATGGTGATTTTTATCTAACAAGTTTTTTATATATAAAATCGTGCTTCCAAAGAAGGTAAGGCGTTGTTGGTTAAAACATGGGCAAGCGATTAAAATATGATGAATTGAAAGTGAAACGTTACAAGTATCGCATCCAGGAGGCGGTTCTCCGAACAGCAAGTGAAGATGAGTCAGCCGAGTATGTCCTATACGTAGACGGGTGAGCTTGACATCTGCTCCGCGCAATTGCAACACAGGCCAAGGTTCTAGCGTGGATTTAATTTTGTGCAGTTTATTTTCAATTTGTAAATCCCAGTGTTGTTGCCACAAGGTCATAGTAAACTGTCGTATGTAATTCTTCATGTCAGAAATTGGGACTGATAGTGTTAATGGAGTTGCAGCAGATCGGGCAGCAGAGTCAGCCATGTCATTACCTGAAATACTAACATGGCTGGGAATCCAACAAAATAAAATGTTAAAACCACTTTTGACAGCATTGCAGGCAACACAGTGGTTATTAGTAAAAAAGAAAGAAATAAAAACATTAAAAAAAACGGTGAGAAAGGAAAGAACAAATAACGTATCAGTTACATATTAGAAAAAAAAATATTTAAAAAATATGAGGGAACGTTAGAGCTTAAATAATAACAGAAGAGAGTTTTGTACTGCCTGGTACTTTGAAAGTGTCACTGGGCCTCCCTACCTGCAAAGAGGTGGGACACCATCTTCCTACAACGCCCAGTGAACCTTCTATTTAGACAACAGCATTGCAGGCAACACAGTGGCTATTAGTAAAAAGAAAGAAAAAAAACATTAAAAAACGGTGAAAAAGGAAAGAACAATGAACGTATCAGTTACATATTAGAAAAAAAATATTTAAAAAATATGAGGGAACGTTAGAGCTTAAATAATAACAGAAGAGAGTTTTGTACTGCCTGGTACTTTGAAAGTGTCACTGGGCCTCCCTACCTGCAAAGAGGTGGGACACCATCTTCCTACAACGCCCAGTGAACTTTCTATTTAGACAACAGCATTGCAGGCAACACAGTGGTTATTAGTAAAAAAGAAAGAAAAAAAAACATTAAAAAACGGTGAGAAAGGAAAGAACAATGAATGTATCAGTTACATATTAGAAAAAAAAATATTTAAAAAATATGAGGGAACGTTAGAGCTTAAATAATAACAGAAGAGAGTTTTGTACTGCCTGGTACTTTGAAAGTGTCACTGGGCCTCCCTACCTGCAAAGAGGTGGGACACCATCTTCCTACAACGCCCAGTGAACTTTCTATTTAGACAACAGCATTGCAGGCAACACAGTGGTTATTAGTTAAAAGAAAGAAAAAAAAAACATTAAAAATAAAAATTAATAAAAGATGAGAAAGGAAAGAACAAATAACGTATCAGTTACATATTAGAAAAAAAAATATTTAAAAAATATGAGGAAACGTTAGAGCTTAAATAATAACAGAAGAGAGTTTTGAACTGCCTGGTACTTTGAAAGTGTCACTGGGCCTCCCTACCTGCAAAGAGGTGGGACACCATCTTCCTACAACGCCCAGTGAACTTTCTATTTAGACAACAGCATTGCAGGCAACACAGTGGTTATTAGTAAAAAGAAAGAAAAAAAAACATTAAAAAACTGTGAGAAAGGAAAGAACAAATAACGTATCAGTTACATATTAGAAAAAAAAATATTTAAAAAATATGAGGAAACGTTAGAGCTTAAATAATAACAGAAGAGAGTTTTGTACTGCCTGGTACTTTGAAAGTATCACTCGGCCTCCCTACCTGCAAAGAGGTGGGACACCATCTTCCTACAACGCCCAGTGAACTTTCTATTTTGACAACAGCATTGCAGGCAACACAGTGGTTATTAGTAAAAAGAAAGAAAAAAAAACATTAAAAATAAAAATTAATAAAAGGTGAGAAAGGAAAGATCAAATAACGTATCAGTTACATATTAGAAAAAAAAATATCTAAAAAATATGAGGGAACGTTAGAGCTTAAATAATAACAGAAGAGAGTTTTGTACTGCCTGGTACTTTGAAAGTGTCACTGGGCCACCCTACCTGCAAAGAGGTGGGACACCATCTTCCTACAACGCCCAGTGAACTTTCTATTTAGACAACAGCATTGCAGGCAACACAGTGGTTATTAGTAAAAAGAAAGAAAAAAAAACATTAAAAAACGGTGATAAAGGAAAGCACAAATAACGTATCAGTTACATATTAGAAAAAAAAATATTTAAAAAATATGAGGGAACGTTAGAGCTTAAATAATAACAGAAGAGAGTTTTGTACTGCCTGGTACTCTGAAAGTGTCACTGGGCCTCCCTACCTGCAAAGAGGAGGGACACCATCTTCCTACAACGCCCAGTGAACTTTCTATTTAGACAACAGCATTGCAGGCAACACAGTGGTTATTAGTAAAAAGAAAGAAAAAAAAACATTAAAAATAAAAATTAATAAAAGGTGAGAAAGGAAAGAACAAATAACGTATCAGTTACATATTAGAAAAAAAAATATTTAAAAAATATGAGGGAACGTTAGAGCTTAAATAATAACAGAAGAGAGTTTTGTACTGCCTGGTACTTTGAAAGTGTCACTGGGCCTCCCTACCTGCAAAGAGGTGGGACACCATCTTCCTACAACGCCCAGTGAACTTTCTATTTAGACAACAGCATTGCAGGCAACACAGTGGTTATTAGTAAAAAGAAAGAAAAAAAAACATTAAAAATAAAAATTAATAAAAGATGAGAAAGGAAAGAACAAATAACGTATCAGTTACATATTAGAAAAAAAAATATTTAAAAAATATGAGGAAACGTTAGAGCTTAAATAATAACAGAAGAGAGTTTTGAACTGCCTGGTACTTTGAAAGTGTCACTGGGCCTCCCTACCTGCAAAGAGGTGGGACACCATCTTCCTACAACGCCCAGTGAACTTTCTATTTAGACAACAGCATTGCAGGCAACACAGTGGTTATTAGT
Organism: Parasteatoda tepidariorum; assembly: GCF_982258835.1. Taxonomy (NCBI): domain Eukaryota; kingdom Metazoa; phylum Arthropoda; class Arachnida; order Araneae; family Theridiidae; genus Parasteatoda; species Parasteatoda tepidariorum. Next base: position 83,707,534 of record NC_141765.1, read on the forward strand.
AAAAAGAAAGAAAAAAAAACATTAAAAAACGGTGATAAAGGAAAGCACAAATAACGTATCAGTTACATATTAGAAAAAAAAATATTTAAAAAATATGAGGGAACGTTAGAGCTTAAATAATAACAGAAGAGAGTTTTGTACTGCCTGGTACTCTGAAAGTGTCACTGGGCCTCCCTACCTGCAAAGAGGAGGGACACCATCTTCCTACAACGCCCAGTGAACTTTCTATTTAGACAACAGCATTGCAGGCAACACAGTGGTTATTAGTAAAAAGAAAGAAAAAAAAACATTAAAAATAAAAATTAATAAAAGGTGAGAAAGGAAAGAACAAATAACGTATCAGTTACATATTAGAAAAAAAAATATTTAAAAAATATGAGGGAACGTTAGAGCTTAAATAATAACAGAAGAGAGTTTTGTACTGCCTGGTACTTTGAAAGTGTCACTGGGCCTCCCTACCTGCAAAGAGGTGGGACACCATCTTCCTACAACGCCCAGTGAACTTTCTATTTAGACAACAGCATTGCAGGCAACACAGTGGCTATTAGTAAAAAGAAAGAAAAAAAAACATTAAGAAACGGTGAGAAAGGAAAGAACAATGAACGTATCAGTTACATATTAGAAAAAAAAATATTTAAAAAATATGAGGGAACGTTAGAGCTTAAATAATAACAGAAGAGAGTTTTGTACTGCCTGGTACTTTGAAAGTGTCACTGGGCCTCCCTACCTGCAAAGAGGTGGGACACCATCTTCCTACAACGCCCAGTGAACTTTCTATTTAGACAACAGCATTGTAGGCTTGATTGATTGATTGAATGTGGGGTTTAGTGACACAAGGTCCAAAAACGGACATACTGCGCCAAACACACGGTTTTAAAACAGATTAAGAGGTTAAGTAAAGCACACGTATAAAATCAGATATAGTGAAAATTCTAAAACAATGTTGTAAAGTTACATACATTAAATTCAATAAAACTGCATGTCAATAAAACGGTAAATTTACTAATCAAATGCGAATCAATAAATCGGTAAATTTACTAAAACACTAAATAGTATAAAACAATTATATACAACTTAAAATTCCAATAGCGCGTAAAAATGCAAAGATGTTAGGATGGTGATTTTTATCTAACAAGTTTTTTATATATAAAATCGTGCTTCCAAAGAAGGTAAGGCGTTGTTGGTTAAAACATGGGCAAGCGATTAAAATATGATGAATTGAAAGTGAAACGTTACAAGTATCGCATCGAGGAGGCGGTTCTCCGAACAGCAAGTGAAGATGAGTCAGCCGAGTATGTCCTATACGTAGACGGGTGAGCTTGACATCTGCTCCGCGCAATTGCAACACAGGCCAAGGTTCTAGCGTGGATTTAATTTTGTGCAGTTTATTTTCAATTTGTAAATCCCAGTGTTGTTGCCACAAGGTCATAGTAAACTGTCGTATGTAATTCTTCATGTCAGAAATTGGGACTGATAGTGTTAATGGAGTTGCAGCAGATCGGGCAGCAGAGTCAGCCATGTCATTACCTGAAATACTAACATGGCTGGGAATCCAACAAAATAAAATGTTAAAACCACTTATGACAGCATTGCAGGCAACACAGTGGTTATTAGTAAAAAGAAAGAAGAAAAAAAACATTAATAAAAACGGTGAGAAAGGAAAGAACAAATAACGTATCAGTTACATATTAGAAAAAAAAATATTTAAAAAATATGAGGGAACGTTAGAGCTTAAATAGTAACAGAAGAGAGTTTTGTACTGCCTGGTACTTTGAAAGTGTCACTGGGCCTCCCTACCTGCAAAGAGGTGGGACACCATCTTCCTACAACGCCCAGTGAACTTTCTATTTAGACAACAGCATTGCAGGCAACACAGTGGTAATTAGTAAATAGAAAGAAAAAAAACATTAAAATAAAAATTAATGAAAGGTGAGAAAGGAAAGAACAAATAACGTATTAGTTACATATTAGAAAAAATATTTAAAAAATATGAGGGAACCTTAGAGCGTAAATAATAACAGAAGAGAGTTTTGTACTGCCTGGTACTTTGAAAGTGTCACTGGGCCTCCCTACCTGCAAAGAGGTGGGACACCATCTTCCTACAACGCCCAGTGAACTTTCTATTTAGACAACAGCATTGCAGGCAACAGAGCGGTTATTAGGAAAAAGAAAGAAAAAAAAAACATTTAAAAACGGTGAGAAAGAAAAGAACAAATAACGCATCAGTTACATTTTAGGAAAAAAAATTATTTAAAAAATATGAGGAAACGTTAGAACTTAAATAATAACAGAAGAGAGGTTTATACTGCTTGGTACTTTGAAAGTGTCACTGGGCCTCCCTACCTGCAAAGAGGTGGGACACCATCTTCCTACAACGCCCAGTGAACTTTCTATTTAGACAACAGCTTTGCAGGCAACACAGTGGTAATTAGTAAATAGAAAGAAAAAAAACATTAAAATAAAAATTAATAAAAGGTGAGAAAGGAAAGAACAAATAACGTATTAGTTACATATTAGAAAAAATAATATTTAAAAAATAAGAGGGAACCTTAGAGCTTAAATAATAACAGAAGAGAGTTTTGTACTGCCTGGTACTTTGAAAGTGTCACTGGGCCTCCCTACCTGCAAAGAGGTGGGACACCATCTTCCTACAACGCCCAGTGAACTTTCTATTTAGACAACAGCATTGCAGGCAACACAGTGGCTATTAGTAAAAAGAAAGAAAAAAAAACATTAAAAAACGGTGAGAAAGGAAAGAACAATGAACGTATCAGTTACATATTAGAAAAAAAATATTTAAAAATTATGAGGGAACGGTAGAGCTTAAATAATAACAGAAGAGAGTTTTGTACTGCCTGGTACTTTGAAAGTGTCACTGGGTCTCCCTACCTGCAAAGAGGTGGGACACCATCTTCCTACAACGCCCAGTGAACTTTCTATTTAGACAACAGCATTGCAGGCAACACAGTGGTTATTAGTAAAAAGAAAGAAAAAAAAACATTAAAAAACTGTGAGAAAGGAAAGAACAAATAACGTATCAGTTACATATTAGAAAAAAAAATATTTAAAAAATATGAGGAAACGTTAGAGCTTAAATAATAACAGAAGAGAGTTTTGTACTGCCTGGTACTTTGAAAGTGTCACTGGGCCTCCCTACCTGCAAAGAGGTGGGACACCATCTTCCCACAACGCCCAGTGAACTTTCTATTTAGACAACAGCATTGCAGGCAACACAGTGGTTATTAGTAAAAAGAAAGAAAAAAAAACATTAAAAAACTGTGAGAAAGGAAAGAACAAATAACGTATCAGTTACATATTAGAAAAAAAATATTTAAAAAATATGAGGAAACGTTAGAGCTTAAATAATAACAGAAGAGAGTTTTGTACTGCCTGGTACTTTGAAAGTGTCACTGGGCCTCCCTACCTGCAAAGAGGTGGGACACCATCTTCCTACAACGCCCAGTGAACTTTCTATTTAGACAACAGCATTGTAGGCTTGATTGAATGTGGGGTTTAGTGGCACAAGGTCCAAAAACGGACATACTGCGCCAAACACACGGTTTTAAAACAGATTAAGAGGTTAAGTAAAGCACACGTATAAAATCAGATATAGTGAAAATTCTAAAACAATGTTGTAAAGTTACATACATTAAATTCAATAAAACTGCATGTCAATAAATCGGTAAATTTACTAAAACACTAAATAGTATAAAACAATTATATACAACTTAAAATTCCAATAGCGCGTAAAAATGCAAAGATGTTAGGATGGTGATTTTTATCTAACAAGTTTTTTATATATAAAATCGTGCTTCCAAAGAAGGTAAGGCGTTGTTGGTTAAAACATGGGCAAGCGATTAAAATATGATGAATTGAAAGTGAAACGTTACAAGTATCGCATCGAGGAGGCGGTTCTCCGAACAGCAAGTGAAGATGAGTCAGCCGAGTATGTCCTATACGTAGACGGGTGAGCTTGACATCTGCTCCGCGCAATTGCAACACAGGCCAATTTTCTAGCGTGGATTTAATTTTGTGCAGTTTATTTTCAATTTGTAAATCCCAGTGTTGTTGCCACAAGGTCATAGTAAACTGTCGTATGTAATTCTTCATGTCAGAAATTGGGACTGATAGTGTTAATGGAGTTGCAGCAGATCGGGCAGCAGAGTCAGCCATGTCATTACCAGAAATACTAACATGGCTGGGAATCCAACAAAATAAAATGTTTAAACCACTTTTGACAGCATTGCAGGCAACACAGTGGTTATTAGTAAAAAGAAGGAAAAAAAAACATTAAAAAAAACGATGAGAAAGGAAAGAACAATGAACGTATCAGTTACATATTAGAAAAAAAAATATTTAAAAAATATGAGGAAACGTTAGAGCTTAAATAATAACAGAAGAGAGTTTTGTACTGCCTGGTACTTTGAAAGTGTCACTGGGCCTCCCTACCTGCAAAGAGGTGGGACACCATCTTCCTACAACGCCCAGTGAACTTTCTATTTTGACAACAGCATTGCAGGCAACACAGTGGTTATTAGTAAAAAGAAAGAAAAAAAAACATTAAAAATAAAAATTAATAAAAGGTGAGAAAGGAAAGATCAAATAACGTATCAGTTACATATTAGAAAAAAAAATATCTAAAAAATATGAGGGAACGTTAGAGCTTAAATAATAACAGAAGAGAGTTTTGTACTGCCTGGTACTTTGAAAGTGTCACTGGGCCTCCCTACCTGCAAAGAGGTGGGACACCATCTTCCTACAACGCCCAGTGAACTTTCTATTTAGACAACAGCATTGCAGGCAACAGAGCGGTTATTAGGAAAAAGAAAGAAAAAAAAACATTTAAAAACGGTGAGAAAGAAAAGAACAAATAACGCATCAGTTACATTTTAGGAAAAAAAAATATTTAAAAAATATGAGGAAACGTTAGAACTTAAATAATAACAGAAGAGAGGTTTGTACTGCTTGGTACTTTGAAAGTGTCACTGGGCCTCCCTACCTGCAAAGAGGTGGGACACCATCTTCCTACAACGCCCAGTGAACTTTCTATTTAGACAACAGCATTGCAGGCAACACAGTGGTAATTAGTAAATAGAAAGAAAAAAAACATTAAAATAAAAATTAATAAAAGGTGAGAAAGGAAAGAACAAATAACGTATTAGTTACATATTAGAAAAAATAATATTTAAAAAATATGAGGGAACCTTAGAGCTTAAATAATAACAGAAGAGAGTTTTGTACTGCCTGGTACTTTGAAAGTGTCACTGGGCCTCCCTACCTGCAAAGAGGTGGGACACCATCTTCCTACAACGCCCAGTGAACTTTCTATTTAGACAACAGCATTGCAGGCAACACAGTGGCTATTAGTAAAAAGAAAGAAAAAAAAACATTAAAAAACGGTGAGAAAGGAAAGAACAATGAACGTATCAGTTACATATTAGAAAAAAAAATATTTAAAAAATATGAGGGAACGTTAGAGCTTAAATAATAACAGAAGAGAGTTTTGTACTGCCTGGTACTTTGAAAGTGTCACTGGGCCTCCCTACCAGCAAAGAGGTGGGACACCATCTTCCTACAACGCCCAGTGAACTTTCTATTTAGACAACAGCATTGCAGGCAACACAGTGGTTATTAGTTAAAAGAAAGAAAAAAAAACATTAAAAATAAAAATTAATAAAAGGTGAGAAAGGAAAGAACAAATAGCGTATCAGTTACATATTAGAAAAAAAAAATATTTAAAAAATATGAGGGAGCGCTAGAGCTTAAATAATAACAGAAGAGAGTTTTGTACTGCCTGGTACTTTGAAAGTGTCACTGGGCCTCCCTACCTGCAAAGAGGTGGGACACCATCTTCCTACAACGCCCAGTGAACTTTCTATTTAGACAACAGCATTGCAGGCAACACAGTGGTTATTAGTAAAAAGAAAGAAAAAAAACATTAAAAAACGGTGATAAAGGAAAGCACAAATAACGTATCAGTTACATATTAGAAAAAAAATATTTAAAAAATATGAGGGAACGTTAGAGCTTAAATAATAACAGAATAGAGTTTTGTACTGCCTGGTACTTTGAAAGTGTCACTGGGCCTCCCTACCTGCTAAGAGGTGGGACACCATCTTCCTACAACGCCCAGTGAACTTTCTATTTTGACAACAGCATTGCAGGCAACACAGTGGTTATGAGTAAAAAGAAAGAAAAAAAAAACATTAAAAATAAAAATTAATATAAGCTGAGAAAGGAAAGAACAAATAACGTATCAGTTACATATTAGAAAAAAAAATATTTAAAAAATATGAGGAAACGTTAGAGCTTAAATAATAACAGAAGAGAGTTTTGTATTGCCTGGTACTTTGAAAGTGTCACTGGGCCTCCCTACCTGCAAAGAGGTGGGACACCATCTTCCTACAACGCCCAGTGATCTTTCTATTTAGACAGCAGCATTGCAGGCAACACAGTGGCTATTAGTAATTAGAAAGAAAAAAAACATTGAAAATAAAGATTAAAAAAAGGTGAGAAAGGAAAGAACAAATAACGTATCAGTTACATATTACAGGGATGAGAGTAGTCAGAAAGTAAAAAAGAGGAAATCCAAAAAACAAAAAGAAAGAAAGAAAAAAAAAGAAAAAAATATATATATATAAAAAAAATTTGACAAAAAAGTGCGATTTTTAAACTTGTAAACCATGTGAATATAAATCCCGATATGAGACTTTTAAATCACGTAAATATGAAACTCTACATCGAATTTAAAAAATGCGAAAATACAAATCATGATGTTGTAATTTTTTGATCACGATGCATAATTTTTAAATCGCGCGATATTACAACCACAAGAACGAATCATCAATATTGGATTTTAAGCTCACGTGAATACGAATTGCTACATAGGGCTTTAAAAGCTCGTAAATACAAATCGCGATATTGATTTTTTAAATCTCGTAAGTAAGAATCGCACTGTACAATATTTAAATCGCCTGAATAAGAATCGCAACGTTCAACTTTTAAATCAGGTAAATACGAAAATCGAGATTTGATAATAAAATCGAGATTTTAAAAATGCATAAATACAAAACACGATATTGGATTTTTAAATGTCGTAAATAAGAATCATAATATACGATATTTAAATAGCGTAAATAAGAATCGCAATGTGCAACTTTTAAATCAGGTAAATACGAAAATCGATGATTGATATTAAAATCGCGTGAATAAAAATCGAGATCTGAATTACGAAAATACGAGCTATCCAGCCGACGGATAAAAAATACGGAAAATCTTATTTTCTGTGCGTGAAATCGGAGAAAATAGCTAAAATAAGTAAAAATGCGGAAGGGTTAGCAGCTAGGGCGTAGATTGAATTTTCTGTTTATCTTTGAAAATCGTAATAATTATTTGATAATTACTTTGATAATTATTTTACTTCAATGACTGAATTTAAAAAAAAACGGGATATTTATTTAAAAAAACGAAACTTTTAGAGAATCGGAGTTTTTGATAAAAAGGCTGAAATTCGAGAGACAAAAAAAAATCTCATCCCCGTATAAAGGTCTCCCAGTTTTATCCCAAGGAAATGATTTTTAGAGAAACTTCAGAGGGAGGAAAAGGGACTTCAACAATTTCCCTCTGCGGAAAATTAAATTCCTCATAAAACATTTTAACTTGGGCAAAAAAAAATTTCAGCGGAAATCCGCGAATCCGCGGAAGAATCTCATCCCTGTTAAACAGAATTAGTAAATTAACATTTTAACTTTTTTCGATATCTCCAAAGCCTAAAACGTAAAGGGATGTTTGTTCAATATTATAAGATCAATATGACTCTTTGTTGTGATTGTTGAAAACAAACAAAAATGACTGGCACAAGAAAATGGGGGTTGTAAGAGAAGGCTACTGCTTTTGCACCGAAAGTTAATATTATTAGCAAGGCTTTCATCATGGTCAGGGTGCGTAGCCAAACTTTTCAACAAAAAATAAGCACCCTTTAAGTATTTTTAAGCAATCTAAAAATATTTTTAAACACTTTTTATAAAGCAATCATAATTAGGATATGCACAGCAATAAAAAAAAAAGTTTCTTTCGATTGTTTAAAGTTCATTTATAAAATAAAATCAACCAAATGTAAAAATATTTTCAATGACTTTAAATAATTGTGATCAAAAAAACTAGTTTCTGATAAATATTGAAAAGAAAATAGCGAAAATCATGGTATTTTGGTAACTTAAAATAAGAATTTGAAAGAAAAAAAAACACTTTCTACAATCCCCTAATTGAAAAAGTATCTTTAAGGGTTTTTAAAAAAAACGTAAACCAAAAATTAACATCTTTAAGCACTTTTTAAAAACTATACGCACCTTGATAGCTCTTAGGAAAGCTATTTTAGAATTTGTAGATAAATTTAAATCTTTAAAAATTATCCTATGTTCTTGCTTACAGCTAAATAAAAAATTTAGAAAGAAAAATATTTTATTAAGAAATGTTTTGCACTTCCAGTTAAACGCTTTCCAAAATTCAAGCAATTAAAAATTCGACGATTTTTAGAATTCCAATAGTAATTTGCAGCTTAAAATTAATAGCGTTATTTTCTAAAAATAATGTGCTGCAAAAATAATTAGGAATTAAATCCCATATTAAAAAATGTATTTTGTGTTAAAAACCAATTTAACATTTCGAATAAAAAAAAGACTAATATTAAAACGTATACAAATGGTTGCTCATGATTTCAGCTCTTATTTGATTTTCTCATAGAGTATATGATAGAAACAAAATTGATTTCCAAGCAGAAATGTGCTTCATAAATATATTATATAGAGAATTTTATAATAAATAGAACTTTAATTATTACAAGTTTATCATAATCCATCATTGAATTTCCGTCTTATAGAAAGCAAGAAAAAAAAAATGGTTATTAGTACATAATGATATTTTAATTCTAAAAAAAAGTGTCAAACTAAAAATTAGTAACTTCTGTTTAAAGAAAAGGTTCAAAACAATGAAAAACATTATCGTTTTTAACTAGGAACTTTTTTTTTACTATTAGAGATCATTATTGATTATTATTTCTTACACCCTAAATTTGATTACTCTTTGGAACTCTTCTTCAAAGTGAGGAAAATTTCATTTCCCTTTATTTTAATTTTATTTGAAACTTGCTTTAGTTTTATTTTATTTTAATTTCATTTCTATTTAATGCATAATGGAAAAAAGATTTTAGTAATAATTTTCCAGAAAACGTACCAGGCCCGTATCCCTCAGGGATCGGGGATGAAATAAAATGTTTTTAGTTGATAACTTTCTGACAAAATTTATTCGCTACAATAACTTTTAAACTGACACGCAATATACTTAAAATGGAATAGAATTCATCAGTAGGGTAGCTAATAATTGTCAAATGAACAACATAAGTTTAGTTGCATGTAAACCTGCATAACTGATATTAATGCAAGTTATCTAGCTTGGATAATAGAAGTATTCTAGCGCTGAATCGACAGTTTAGTTAACCGGGGAATAAACTTTTGTTTAACTCATTATAACTATAAAAAAATTCAAAAATCATTACATCTCAAGTAATTTGCAGCAGTAGTTCGTGTATAATGAAATATTTCGGCATACCAAATCATAACAGGTCATAAACAGGTTAAACAGAAGTTTAAAAGTTTTTTTTTTTTTTTGATCGAGAGTTTTTTTTCCTGAAATATAACCATTCTAAAACACTCTTAATAAACTGTATGTGTGCAGCTTTACAAATAAATTTCAGTTTTCTAGTATTTTGGAAGAAAAAGAAATGAAGAAATTTATGTTTTAAAAAAATCATTAGAATGTTCTATTAATCATAAGCAATTATACGTGTTTTAAACATATGAAGAGGTTAGAGCTAGGTTTTACTTTGATAACAGATACTACTACGAATTTCTTTATCTGTTTTGTAAATAACGATACTAAAAAAAAATTCTAAAATATTTTTTAAGTGTTATAAAATTTTCCAGCGAAATATTTCAATTTCAATATTAAACATCTAATATGTGAGTTAAGTATGTAGCATTTAAAAAATAACAAAAGATAAATTATATGGGAGTTTTAAAACACTATCTCTTTTGAAGCTAAAATTAACAAATAATAGAATCATAATCTGCATCACATTTAGTGTACACAAATTTATTTATTTTGCTTTACGGACAAAAATATATCTAACCACGGGCTCTGCAGATAAATATTTTTCATGCTGCTGCTTATCATGAAGTTGTAGTAAAATGTTACTTAGTATCAATTTTAATGCAGACCTTTTAAGCAAAAGAGCCAAAAGCGATAACACAGCGATAAACTCGTAATGGCATTACGTACCCAAGAGCGTTACAACCAAAATCAAATAGCGTTACAACCAAAATTTTATTGAATTAGCAAGGGAGCTTTCAATCTTATTCATAGGGAAAAATGTAAGGAATTTGTAAATGAAAAATAACACACACCTCTTCTTGGGAAATGTCTCAACTCTCATTTTCATTTTAAACAAACATCCATTTTAGCGCAATTTACTCATTAAGAAAAACTTTTGGTTAAACCTTTTCACACCAAATGGGTTCATCTATCACCAAAACTATAACAACTGCATAAAACATCTATTGTTAATTCTTGATTTAAAAATGGTTACTAAAATTGAAACATTTAATCCGACCTCTGAGATATCTTCTTTAATATTCTAATCTAAATTTGACTCAAAAGTTTCATTTTTTAGAGCTTTAACAGAGGTGCCAACTTTCCGAACTAGCTTTAGATATCAGAACACAAAAATATATAAAGTTGCTGTAAAACAGAATCAAATTAGTTATTTACGCTATTTTAAAGTGTATATACAACTCAAGTTTTATATACGCATGTATTACTAATAAAATCATGCATGTGTTTACTATTAAACAAAATAGTAACAAATTTTTAAGGGACTAAATAAAAAAATACATCATACTGCATTCCTACTATTTTATACTTCATTATTCAGCATGCGTAGCCAGATTCTTCCACAAAAACTAACCACTTTTTAAGCACTCAAACTATATTTTTAATCACTTTTGAAAACAAAATTCACAATCAGGATATGTGCAGTAATAAAAATTATTTCTTCCTATTGTTCTTTAATTACATAAATAAGTTTTTCATTTATAAGTTTATTTATCTATATAAGTTCTTCATTTATATATATAAAATCAACAAAATGCAAAAATATTTTCAAAGACTTCACGTAATCATAGCAAAATAACTAGTTTCTGATAAATATTGCAGAGGAAAATTGTGAAAATCATGCCATTTTTGTAATTTATGATGACGATCTGCACAGTAAAGAAAAAATCTTATTTTAAATAATGAAAATTAAACACTTACAAACCTCCAATGAAAAAAGCATCTTTAAGGGCTTTCAAAAACCGTAAATCAAAAAGAAGTACTTTTAAGCATTTTTTTAAAAACGCAACTCACCCTATTATTAGGCGATCAATTTATAATTATCAATTGTAATCAATTTTCAAGCTTTTGGTTAAACGAGAACTAGCCTTTATTGCATTTTTACCATTTTGCATTTGACGGGCTAAACATTTTTTTCTCATTGCATTTCAGATTTGAGTTAAAGCTTTCATGCTTTTTTTTAAAAAACAAATAAGGTACAAATAAGAGATTTATTTCCTTTTTTTTCTAAATTTCTTGCTTTTACCAGAATGCTTTCCATTATTTAGTTCTCTCAGAATTGCTTGAGGAGTAAAAAATAATTATATTATTTGCAAACAATAAAATTTCATAGTTAATGGTAGTTAAGGGTTAAGTAAATTTATAATAAAAGGAAATTCTACAAATCCGAAATTTAAATTACAATAAAAACGTAATAATAACGAACAAATCGTAATTGTTGGCACCTCTGTATTAATAAAAGTAGACTCACGATGCAAAACTACAGAGACTACTAATTACTTTTTCTTTCCATTTCGACCCAAGTCAAAATTCTTGATGGTTCAACATCATTTGATGGTCACCATCCAATATTTTCCATCATGTGCTCATGGTTTTTGATATGCCAGCAAACATCCATCATACCATGATGAAAATCCTACTCTTATACTATGATGGTTAACCATCAAGAGAAGTTTGATTCCCATAGACCAATAGGGTCCGTGGTGGTCCGTAATGATCCGTGAGGGATCCAACTATACATTTCCATTACGATTTAATGAGAACTTTTGTTGGTTCTCAGAAATGCACCATCAAAACATTTCGTTTTTATTTTCCGTTCGCCTATCACGAATCATTCCGAATTCCTACATTAGAATGATGGTTGTTCATGATCGTTCTAACATTTGATTTCTAGGAAACCATGAAGGAAATTTTCTGATGGTTTAACATGAACAAACTATTAAAACAAGTAGCTAATCATATGTTGGACCGTCATAAATCAGTCCGAATTCCAACACTGGGGTGATGGTTACTTAAGTTGGATACTATCAAAAATATAATGGTTCATGATGGAATTATTGATGATAACCTTATGCTGTTCCATCAATGGAAAACCATACCTTCAAAAATTCTAACTTTGGCACTGACATCAGAACAGAGCTTGTTTCGACAAAACTAGAAAAAAATAAAGCATCGCAGTCCCAGTGGCACCACAATCTCATCATGTGCGCAACTTTTACACCACAAAAAGATTGTGACTGTTTAATGGTAAAAGTGTGCTCAACCTTTAAACAAATTTCTAACCTCAATACCTTCATTTAATCATTTAAAACTTAAAGGAAAATACGATTTTGAGGTGTGGTAGAATCGTTCCACGAGTTGAGTGATGCCATTGTAGGAGCTTATTGTGAAATTTTGACAACAGTCTCGGAAAAAATTTTGCACGGGATTACCATTTGTAATCAAGTGAATTAAGATTATCAGTAAAATAGTTATATAAATCAGGATAAATGCGAACATTATAGAAGTTTTCTTTTTCTTTCAGTGCTTAACCCTTAACGGTTTAGAAGTGCATAAAATTTAATTCCCACTATCCACCAAGAATATTTATAATGATTAATTATAAAATTAATTATAGTTATATAATTAATAACAATTAAATTAGTTATGGCTACAATAAATGTGATAAAATGATCTCATCCATCATGTATGAGGACTCATGTATGTGGTTACTCGTTAAGGGTTAAAAAATTACTCTCTCTCTCTTCGTGTTTGTTTCACAATAAGCTCCACAGGGTTTATAACACGTGATTCGTAACCCCTTTCTTCTTAGCTCTTCTTCCCTCCCTTATCAGTTTTAGCATCATAAACTACAAAACATATCCCCGATATGTTTTGACTAGTTTAATATTTTTATAACCCTACATAGAAGTACGTGTACATTTAAAACTCCTTTTAACATTATTAAATGTTCAGTTAAAGATCAAGGCAACGGAAATTACAAGATAAATGTTAAACTGAAAATATAAGAATCAATTGCGAATGTTTGAGCACCAATGCGGCATGTCTTTATTTAATTCCAATTTATTCATTTGAATATTTCACTATTAGAAAACCATCTCTCAAAATGCAATAAAAATTGCGTAATGAATTAGATTCATCATACTCCATGCACGATTAAAAAAAAAAGTATTAATTATATTAATTTCCAAATATTTTTTACGTTAAATGTCGTGAAATTTGCCGGAAAGTTACTAAATCTGAGCTGAAAACTTAGATTTATTTAAAAATTAGTCGAAAATTCCATAACATTAAGACACTTAGAAGAATTGCCAAAAAGTATTTAAATTGAAAATTATAGGAAATACAGAGGAGATGGAACTTATAATTATCGATGTACTTGATAAGTATATGTTAAACACAAGTTCTTATTTAAGAACGCAGCTTATCATTGATAAAGTTTTAAAGAAAGATTGTTAAAAATAATTTTTACAAAACTTAATTCCTTAAAATTTCAAAAGGCCATTCGTTCATCTAAGACTAGTTTTCAGCCCTGTGGCAGAATTTTTTTCGGGCTTTCAGCAACTAACTTCCCAACCACTAATATTTTGCTTTAAGATACATTTAATTGTAACAATTACTAATTTAAAGTAACGGAGACTTTGTGTTTACAGAAGAAAGTATAGAATAAAAATGTATAAAAATTTTTAATTTTGAAAGTAATATTTTTTTTAATTTTTATATTATAAGCGATGTTTTCGCATATTGTAGGGGGAAAAATGCGTTAATTATATACCCTTCGAATTTTGTAAATCACACAAATTAAAATTCGTAAATAAATTAAGTGATAATAAATTAAAATTCGTATATAAATTTAAAATGGTAAAATGTGTGCAGTAAATAAAGATCGACGACGAAATCACGTGATTCAGACTCATTATAAAAGAGATACTCAAATAAGTGTATGTAAGACATAGTGTTCTTTAAAGAAAAAATGAAAGAAAGAACTTCATTTCTAGAGCGAAATATCTTTTAAACTTTTGCAATTTCTAAATTTTTTAATTTTATATTATTAGTTTGAAATTTGAGCAGTAATCACTCATTACCGATTTTTTTGAAAATCTCAAATGAGAAATAGAAAAATCACGATTATTTCTTTTCTCACTGATGCGCTTTGAAAAAAAAATTCTGCACGAAAAAAACATTTTTTGCAAAACTATGCAGAAAAGAAAACCAAAATTTTTTCAATTCCCGAATGAAAAATCTTTCTGCAAAATCTAACGTTCTGCGACAATGTCACCGCAATTCTGCCACAGGGGTTTTTTGATAGAAAATTCGGTGCTTGGAGTTTATTTTTTTTCTAATTTCAATGTATTAATAATAATGAAGCACCACTGAAAATAATAATTTTAAGTTATTTTCCTGCCACAATGAGTTAGTTGCTGATACGGAACATAATTTTAAACCACTTTTATCTGAATGCAACCGTTTTATATATGCTTACAATGATTTTTTCATAAGACGTTAAATGTCTCCGTCGCATCGCCAAAAACTTTTTTTTTTTTTTACTTTGAAGAAAACATGTAAATTTTAAACCAGTAAGGAATAGGATTTTCTACATAGTTATCAAGTTTTGGAAATCAAGTTCTAATCTCAGACGAAACATTCAGTAAAATAATTTAATTTTTGGTGCAATACGCATCGCTTTATTTCAACACTGAATTTAGTTTTAAGCAAAGCTTAAGGGGTTACAAACCTTTTTTCCTTCTAACACCCTGAAAAATCCCATTTCCCCTTAAATGATGAGATGGAGTTACTCGATCGAAATAATTACAATCGACAACAAAAAATATTTAGACATTAAATACGATGTAAATTTCCCTAAGCGAATTTTAAATTAAAATTGCATTTACGATCACATGTCTAGAGTAAATAAAACACAAGAATATATAAGATGAAAAGATCGTGAGAGATAATAGGGAAAAAATTGAAAATGCATAATCGATTAGAGAGTCATTTAACCTTCAATTTAAAAAAAAACCAACTGTCTTTTTATTAAAAATGTAAAACGTCTTTACTACACTGTCTACTTATTACTTTAAAAACTGTCACACAAATACAATTTCCCTACCTCTCATTCAATACATGCCTTATTTTTCTTTCTAAGAAATACACGCATACATTATTCAAAGAATGTAATATTTTATTCAAAAAAGCTATTGCATCATACAATTATGCTCAATGTCAACCAGTTGTATGGTGGTCACGGAGCTGACTTGACCTCAAGACAGGAAGTCTCGGGTTCGAATCCCGGTTCTTCTCTTCTCAGCATTATCTGTCCATCCTACTGTAAGAGCAATGTTAGCCCACACAATATGGTACCCTTACGAGAGTGGCCCACAACACTGCCCTTCTGATACCGACGAAAGTCAATATTCGGGTGGGTATTAGAAAACAAATACGTTCAATGGAATTTTCTCTCGAATCTTCTTTTCCACAAAGTAGACACTTTTGTCATTAATCACTATCTCTTCCATTAGTTTTTTCCAAAATGCAGTATTATTCCAATTGCATTGAATCGACAACCACACAATTCCAGCTTAAAATTTAATAACTCTCATGTAAATATCCAAACTTTTCTTAAGTCGTCCAACATAGCAGAAGTCTGAATTTAGGAATGGGCCAAGCCTTACTTCGAGGCACTCGATAGTGTTCTTTTTATTGAGTTCATTAATTCATGATTTTTTTCACACTTCTGACTTTCTTCACCCATTTGCTATCATTGTATTTGTAGTACAGTTCGTTCACCAGGAGTTGGCACTTGGCTCCGCCTTCATCACGTGGTATTCGGCGATATTATTTCGCTATTTTTGGGAAAAGGATGTGAACAATCCTGAACAAGGTTGCTATTTGGAGATCGACTGAGAAAAATATTTATTTCTCTATCTTCATGTGCATTTTTTTAACATTAAATACTTCCTAAATTTGATGATATCTCTCTCTTTTGAGTGGATAGCTTGTACTTTGCAATATTCTTCTGGGAAACCAGCAGTTTTTAAATTCAAAATATATTTAATTAGCTAGAGTAACGAAAAATATAATAGCACATGATAAAGCTAAGTAAGTGACAGGAAAAGATTTAACTGTTTGCGTTTGGCACGCATTACAGGTTGGGTCATTTTCAAGAGCGGGAGATGTTTCTCCTCTTACTCCCGCTCTGAAATGAACTCTGCGTCCGAGGAGGTGGATAGAGCAAAGCGCCAACTCCTGGTAAATGAATTATAGGTAGTCTTTTAGTTTCCGTAGATTGAACCTCGGGCCAATAGTGATATAAAATTTAGTGTTCAGTATCTCATTTACTTCGCGAAACTCAGAAAAAAAGTCTCTCTCATTATAATAGTACCCTTTCAAAGCTTAATAGTAAGTCGTATAAAAGCCCATAAAATGGGCTGATCTATAGAACGACGAGGTATTATCTTTCAGACCCAGATATTACTAAGTTTCTCAATTCGTCGATGTAGCTTCTATCAAAAGATCACGGGTGCAATCCTTGTGTTCGACATTTCAGTTTAGACTTCCTTTCATTTGTCTGCTATAGAAGTGATTATCCTTGTTGACGTATCGTTCTGTGAGATAGTGGCGAAGTTCGATTATAGATATCGATAAGTTACAGTTTCCTTTCGCTTCCATAAATTCAGCATGAATTTGAAAGGATGTTTTGAACTTATTTCATTTGGATATCACTTTTATAAACTTTTTTCCAGATTTAAGTTTGTAAATGTTCAGACAAACTCTCTTGATAGTTCTTTGAAAATTGTATCGGAAAATTTCTTTCAGTAAGCGATAATTCTCAAGCTTTTATCATAGAAAGTTTCGCTAATTAAGAGCTTGGAATAATATTTCTCTTATTTGAAATTGAAACAGAGTCTACCTCTTGGAAATTCTCAGTCTTCATAATTGTTTTCAATAACTCTTCGTGCAGCGCTAGTGTGACGTAAATAAAGTTTCCTTAATAATCAGTTCTGCTCGAAACCTAAATAACAAAGTTTGTCTAAAATAAGAACTCCCCTAGCCATTCGTCTGGGCTAATGGTGGTGATTATGGTAACGAGCTATAACTATTTTAAGTAGGGGTTTACTGTTCAGGAAAGGTTTTGGTTCGGATTGGTGAGAGAATCTTTTTGTGTTATCCGTAGAGTGAAGACCCGCCCCCCCCTGAGATGCGCTATTCTTGTTTCCATAGCAACAGACTTTGTGGAGGGGCGGAGGTGTTCTTACCGCAGACAAACTATACGAACTTTCGCCAAACATTACGCCGAACAACTTGCTACAACACTCCTGTATATGATGTAGCTTTCAAATAAACATACTTCTCTACAATTTTCAATTTGAGGAAACGTTCAAAAATGACTTGCCTCTTTTCACGACCAATGTTCAATGCGCGAAATAAAAAAAGATATCACTAGGAATAATTTTTGTTCTATTGATTGAATTTTCAAGAACTAATTTCCAACCATAATCGCTTAAAGGGGTGATTTTAAATTAGGGCTAGCAAATAAATTACAAAATCAGACACAAAAACATAGTTCCTCTGAAAAAACGCTTTTTTCTCGATCGATTTAGATTTCTGACTCTCAAAATATGGGGGGGGTACCCATAGTTGGGGGTTTATCTGGCAAATATCATCCAGATAGTCGCCAGGAAAGCGGTTTGAACTTCAGGTCCTTTAATTTACTTACTCTCTTCAAGTGCATTTAACCATATTTAAGAAAGTTCTTAAGCAAATCTAAAAATTTTTGAGCCCAGTTATAAAATACGTTTATCCATACTGTATATTCTACGTTATAATTTTTATTTCTTGCTTACATTGTTAGAATAAATTTTAAATAATATTTTTTGTTGATTCGGATTTTGTATAAAACAATGTTTCCGTTAACTAAATAAATTTTAAAAAAATTTGCGTTGAAATAAATGGTTTTATTTTTGTCGTTGACAATTTGCTATTAATCAGCTTCGCCAAGCTTCTAGTACAATTAGAAATGAAAGAGTGAATAGTATTGTTTTCATTTTGCTAAATTTCTTACAAATATTACTTAAAGTTGAAAATATTATGTATTATATTTATAACTTTGAAGAGTCATTATTAATTTCTTTATCCTTAACACAGTGGCATGGTTCTCAGCAGAACACCGAAGTCAAGCATCACTGGCTATGGTCAGTAAGCTGGTGGGTGACAACTATGATCAGCCTGTGTAGGGACCGAGGGTGCGTAGTATTGGTCCTCGTTAAACTGTTCTACCATTATTGCTAAACTTCAAGCGGCTACAAAAGCAGGGGAGCCATATCCTCTGAGAGGATCAAAATCGCTATGGTATGTCTTCGGATCATGCTCAGGGATGTTTTCTAGACCGCCTCCAATAGCCCATTGTGTAGCTCCGGTGCGACATAAATAAAGTACCTACCTACCTTAACGCAGTCGATCAATGGGCTCATTGCGACGGATTAGATCGGTTATGCCAAATAATCAGCAATAGCACTCACCAATAAATTTGGCTTACTTTTATTTTAATCACGTTCCTAATCAAACTAATACTTATCAGGGGTCTGATTAGAAGAAATTTGGGGCCGTTAAAGGACCCTTCACAATATATCCTTTCATGAAAACGGAACCTTCACAAAATAATTTATCTTTTAATCGGACCCTTCACAAATTTGTTATCTTCATTATTGTTTTGTTAATCGAATATACCCTTCCAAGGAAGGGGGGGGGGAGAAAGACAGATGTAAACAAACTAAATTTTGTCTTCGGTAGACGCTTCTTCCTTTATTCGTCCGAAATGAATATTCTGCGTTCAGCAGTATAGGCTAAATACCAAATATTTATATGTTGCATCGCTAATTTAGTAGCTGCAATTGCTGTTTATTTTTTTAAATTTAATTTTTTATAATTATAATATTACAGTTTTGAGCATAATCTTGTATGTCTTTGCAATTTAAAAACTCCTTGAAAAAGTTTTTTTGCAATAACGGACCCTATTTGCACAAATTCACGAAAGCGGACCCTGGTTGAAAGAATGCGACTTAATTTTTATTTTATATTCAAAAATTAAGAGAAATTTTTTCACAATTTCACAAAAAACGGACCTTTCACAAAATGTCTGGACAGACCCCTGCTTGTAATTACTATCTACACTGGTGGACAAAATTAAGAGATGGAAAGCATTATCGCACATTTCTATGACGCTATATTCTTCTATGACGCACATGTTTATGACACTATTTCTGGACGGTTATTGATATGGAGGGAACCTGGAACCTGATACCTGATACCATCCCAGCAACATTATCGAAAGGGACCATTATGCTGGTGGAGGACTCGTGGTTTGGGCAGGGATCATGCAAGATACCCGCACACCGCTCCATGTGTTTGACAATGGTTCCGTGAATGCCCAGAAGTACAAGCAAGAGGTCCTAGATCCCTATGTGCGTCTTTTCAGGGGCGCTGTTGGCCCTGAGTTCATTTTTATGGACGCAATGCGCGACCACATAGGGCTCTCATGGTTGATGAGTATCTGGAAAGCGAGGATATTCAACGAATGGATTGGTCAGCCAAATTCCCTGACCTGAATCCTATTGAACATGCTTGGGATGCTCTTGGGAGAGCTATTGCGATGCGCCAACCTCCCCCCAGAACCATTCTGGAGTTAAAAATTGCTCTGGTGGAAGAATAGGAGGGTCTTCCACAAGTCCTCCTTAACTCCCTTATTAACAGCATGCATACTCGTTGT